>NC_057806.1:65671905-65727763 GCF_018294505.1 Triticum aestivum
TAGCTACAGTCCAATACTCGCCTAAGTTTGAAAAAATCCTACCGAGTGGTGAGAAATCCTCCCACTCGGGGGGCTTAGCTGCAGTCCAGTACTCGCCTAAGTTTGAAAAATCCTACCGAGTGGTGAGCCAGCCTCCCACTCGGGGCTTAGTTGCAGTCCAGTACTTACCTAAGTTTGTAAATTCCTACAGAGTGGAGAGCAACCCTCCCACTCGGAGGCTTAGCTGCAGTCCAATACTCGCTTAAGTTTGAAAAAATCCTACCGAGTGGAGAGCGGTCCTCCCACTCGGGGGCTTAGCTGCAGTCTAGTACTTGCCTAAGTTTGAAAAATCCTACCGAGTGGAGAGCAATCCTCCCACTCGGGGGCTTAGCTGCAGTCTAGTACTCGCCTAAGTTTGAAAAAATCCTACCGAGTGGTGAGCAATCCTCCCATTCGGGGGCTTAGCTGTAGTCCAGCACTCGCCTAAGTTTGAAAAAATCCTACCGAGTGGAGGGCAACCCTCCCACTCAGGGGCTTAGCTGCAATCTAGTACTCGCCTAAGTTAGAAACACATCCCTATCCGCAAGGGCGACGAGGTGCAGGTCGACTGCAACCTTCTCCTTCAGAGCTACGCCACAAGTACAATGTGTGCTTCATCCCTATCCGCAAGGACGACAAGGTGCAGGTCGACTGCAACCTTCTCCTTCGGAGCTATGCCACAAGTACAATGTGCGCTCCATCCCCATCCGCAAGGACGACGAGGTGCAGGTCGACTGCAACCTTCTCCTTCAGAGCTACGCCACAAGTACAATGTGCACTCCATCCCTATCCGCAAGGACGATGAGGTGCTGGTCGACTACAATGCATGCTCCGTCCCTATCCGCGAGGACGATGAAGTGCAGGTCGACTGGAGTCACCACCTCAGAGCTGCATCTCAAGCACAAAGATTATTCCGTGCGAGGAACAAAATCCACTTGAAGGCAAACACAAGCATATTCAGAAATAAACCAAGTTCGGATAAACCTAAAGTATGGGACGACGGATCAAAAGTATTCGAGCATCAAGCCCGAAGGAGTTTAACAGTTATGTAATCACTCGGCATTCCGAGGCAAACAAAAGTGAGGAATAATGTTTTTTCGGTCACGCATCAGGAGAAGGACTGGCTGGGTCACAGAAACTGTCAAGGTCAATGTTGTCTGCAATGCGAGTGGCGGCCTCAAGGAAGGTATCCATGAAAGACTGGAAAGTGTGCCTCTTCGTGTTAGCAACCTTGAGTTCCGCCAGCTTGTCTTCCTTGACGTCCTTGCAGCGCACTCGGACCAAAGACAACGCGACATCAGCACCACAGCGAGCGGATGACTTCTTCCATTCTTTCACACGCTCGGAGATTTGATTCAGTCGAGTCATCAAGGACTCCATGTCTTGAGGCAGTTCTGCCTGAGGCCAGAGTTCAGCATCAACCCGAGTCATCGCAGCTTTCAGGCGGGCAAGATAAGCAACCGCACTGTCCATATGAGATTCCAACCGCAGCACGTTCATCGCAACATCATCCTTGACTAGACAGTTTATTGGATCAAGACCTGTCTCGACCCGCCCAGTTTCGGCTTCAATATCTTGGCAAAATTCTGCACAGTCGAGTGAATGGTGAGTCGACTATATAATTAGACTTGGCAGTCGACAGAAATAAGACAGATTAATCAGTACCTTCAAGTTTCAAAACCAGCTTTGCAGCAAGCTGGCCTAGATAAGACTCCAGTCTGCCATTCTTGGCCTTGAGACCCCCAAGCTCGTCGGTCAGTTTCTCCTTGTCCTTCTTCAGTTGCTCGACCTCCCGATTGGCGTCAGAAACATCAATCTTCAGCTTGGAGTTTTCTTCTTCTAACTTGCCGACTGAAGCAAGCTTCTTGTCAGCAAGTGTTGTTTTATTGCGCGCCTCCTTCTGTGCTGCAGCAAGATCCAGGTCCTTCTCCAAAGCCTGCTTCATTTTCTCTAAAGAAACAACATTCTTCAGAAAGGCTTGGAGTTGGCGGTTTTCACTACGTACATCTGCTTGAGTGGAGTCACTCGGTTCAAAAAATGAAAAGGAAAAGTGCCAGCAGTGGGATATACAGTTAGCAATTGGTTACCTCCCATGGCAGCTACTTCGTCTTGAGCGGTCTTAAGATTCTTCTTGGCCAATTGCAGATCAAGGTTGAGGCTGATTTGCTATTTGTTCATCGCAGAAATCTGAGCCCCAAGATCACAAGGTTTCTGCAGTTAAAGCCATATCAGTCGACAGAGATAAAAGACATCACAATGATAGCCACTCTAAGACTACTACCGAATCAAACATTCAATGGCAACCTCGGGGACTACACCCAGTGGGTGCACTTAGCGTGCCCCCACTAATTTTGTAAAAAAGAGAGAGAGAGAGGTTTAGATTCTCAGACCACAGTCGACTGCCCGCAGCCAACTATGGTCTCGGGGACTACACCCCGTGGGTGCACTGAGCGTGCCCCCACTAGTTTTGGTTCCACTCGGCGTGGGCTGCCCAGTTCGAGTTGCAAAAAAAAGTTCCTATTCTCAGACCACAGTCGACTGCCCGCAGTCAACTATGGTCTCGGGGACTACACCCAATGGGTGCACTCAGCGTGCCCCCACTAGTGCAACGATTTAGCTTGAATCGACACAAAGAGACATGTAATTTCAAAACAGCCACACCCCGGTGGGTGATCAGACAAGAAATATGGTCGATCGGAAAATCAACTAACCTGGATATTGGCCAGCAGAGCAGCTCCGGCATTGAAGGCTATCTGACTAGCCTCATGCAGCACTTTCATTTGCCCCATAACAAGATTCAACTGAAGAAGAGCTTCCTTGGCAGCAGATGGTGGATCGGCCGGAGTTTGATATGTAGTAAAAAGTGATGAAGGTAGAGCAATCGAAGCAGCCGCCGGTTCTGAAGTAGAGAGTTGTATCAGTGCAGCAGAAGTCTAAGTAGCTGATCCAGAGGGGCAATCAGTCGACAGAGGGACATCGAAAGTGACGTTGGTTTGAGCCGGATCCGTCGATCGCTCGACCGTCGTCCCAGGCGTCACAATCGACCGAAGAACCTGGATCTCAGGCGCCTTTCCGCCTAGTTCCTTGTCCTTCCTCCTCCTCCCTCTCAGCGGTACTTCTTCTTCATCGTCCGGGAGCACAACAACGTCTTGTGGAACTGCAATAAACAGAGAAAGCCATAAGGATAACTGACAAATCATCTAGTCGACTTAATGAATTCGAATCGAGCAGACTTACTGGCTTTGCAGGTAACAGCGTCGTCAGCTTTCTCGTCGGCTGGAGTCTTGTCAACATCCATATCAGTTGCAGCTGAGGTCAGGCTCTACAGGTCCATCATCCACTCGGTCAAAACGAGAAAACCAGTCAGAACAGGAAATCAGTCGGAACAAGAAAATACGAGAAGAACGTTTACCCAGAGGCAACAGGGACGTCCATCTTGATTCTCGGGATGGTCTTCTAAGCCTTCGAAGGATTAATTTTGGACTGCTTGGTGACCTTCTCAGTCAATTCTGGAGTCGAGGACCGAGCGAGCTTGTGAGAGGGGGCATTCGACGCCACAGCTTTGCCGAGTTTGCTCGCGGGGTCATGGCACAGCTTGGATCGACGTTCAGAACAAGGCAGCGAGTTGGCCACTTCCTCATCTTCCGACTGGTCGCTCTCGTCTTCATCATCGTCAGCTGGGGACTCCCACTCGGCGCTCTCCTCGGCACTGTCCTTGCCCTCTTGGTCTTGCTCCAGAGCTTGTTCACCATTGGGCATTGAGTACATCTTCGTGTAGATCTGCAAAACAAGGGACCGATCATAAGTCAGTTGGATCAACAATCAATCGGAAAATACATTCAAAAACTCAGATATGATGACCACACCTTGTCTGGCAGGTTGTTTTTGCTGAAAGGGTCGACTCTCCTAGCACCCCTGGGGTTGTCCTTCTTCCCAGTGATACCCATCAACCACTCGGCCACTGTTTTGGCCTCCACCTCCTTCGGATGAACCCGAGCAGTATCACCAGCCCCGGAGTACATCCACATGGAGTGGTCTCGAGCTTGGAGAGGTTGGATCCGCCGATTGAGGAACACTTTGAGCAGGTCCATACCGGTGATAGCTTGGTTGATCAGTTGGACAACTTGTTGGAAATATGCCCTAGAGGCAATAATAAAATGGTTATTATTGTATTTCCTTGTTCATGATAATTGTCTATTGTTCATGCTATAATTGTATTAACCGGAAATCGTAATACATGTGTGAATACATAGACCACAACATGTCCCTAGTAAGCCTCTATTTGACTAGCTCGTTGATCAATAAATGGTCATGGTTTCCTGACCATGGACATTGGATGTCATTAATAACGGGATCACATCATTAGGAGAATGATGTGATGGACAAGACCCAATCCTAAGCCTAGCACAAGATCGTATAGTTCGTCTGCTAAAACTTTTCTAATGTCTAGTATCATTTCCTTAGCCCATGAGATTGTGCAACTCCCGGATACTGTAGGAATGCTTTGGGTGTACCAAACGTCACAACGTAACTGGGTGGCTATAAAGGTGCACTACGGGTATCTCCGAAAGTGTCTGTTGGGTTGGCACGAATCGAGACTGGGATTTGTCACTCCGTGTAAATGGAGAGGTATCTCTGGGCCCACTCGGTAGGACATCATCATAATGTGCACAATGTGACCAAGGAGTTGATCACGGGATGATGTGTTACGGAACGAGCAAAGAAACTTACCGGTAACGAGATTGAACAAGGTATCGGGATACCGACGACCGAATCTCGGGCAAGTACTATACCGGTAGACAAAGGGAATTGTATGCGGGATTGACTGAATCCTTAACATCGTGGTTCATCCGATGAGATCATCGTGGAACATGTGGGAGCCAACATGGGTATCCAGATCCCGTTGTTGGTTATTGATCAGAGAGATGTCTCGGTCATGTCTGCATGATTCCCGAGCCCGTAGGGTCTACACACTTAAGGTTCAATGACGCTAGGGTTATAAGGAAACTATGTACGCGGTTACCGAATGTTGTTCGGAGTCCCGGATAAGATCCCGGACGTTTCGAGGAGTTTCGGAATGGTCCGGAGATAAAGATTTATATATGGGAAGTCCCATTTTGGTCACCGGAAAAGTTTCGAGCGCTATCGGTAACGTACCGGGACCACCGGGAGGGTCCCGGGGGTCCACCGGGTGCGGCCACTAGCACCAGAGGGCTGTGTGGGTCAAGTGTGGGAGAGGACCAGCCCCATGTGGGCTGGTGCGCCCCCACCAAGGCCCAAGGCGCAGGGAGAGTGGGAGGGGGCAAACCCTAGGTCCAGATGGGCCTTAAGGCCCACCCTAGGGAGCCCCCTCTCTCCCGCCTTGGCCGCACCCTAGATGGGTTTTGGGTGCTGCCGCCACCCCTAGGGAGGGAACCCTAGATGGGGGCACAGCCCCTCCCCTTTCCCTATATATACTTGAGGTATTGGGGGTTGCAAAACAAACGAGATGAACTCTCTCTTGGCGCATCCCTACCTCTCTCCCTCCTCGTCTCTCATAGTGCTTTGGCGAAGCCCTGCTGGAGTCCCGCGCTCCTCCACCACCACCACGCCGTCGTGCTGCTGCTGGACGGAGTCTTCCCCAACCTCTCCTTCTCCCCTTGCTAGATCAAGGCGTGGGAGACGTCACCGGGCTGCATGTGTGTTGATCGCGGAGGCGCCGTGGTTCGGCGCTTAGATCGGAATCAACCACGATCTAAATCGCTACGAGTACGACTCCTTCATCCGCGTTCTCGCAGTGCTTCCGCTTAGCAATCTACGAGGGTATGTAGATGCACTCCTCTCTTTCGTTGCTAGTCTCTCCATAGATTGATCTTGGTGACACGTAGGAAAATTTTGAATTTCTGCTACGATCCCCAACAGTGGCATCATGAGCTACGTCTATGCGTAGTTTCTATGCACGAGTAGAACACAAGTTGTTGTGGGTCTTGATTTTGTCAATTTACTTGCCATTACTAGTCTTATCTTGATTCGGCGGCATCGTGGGATGAAGCGGCCCGGACCGACCTTACACGTACGCTTACATGAGACTGGTTCTACCGACTGACATGCACTAGTTGCATAAGGTGGCTAGCGGGTGTCTGTCTCTCCCACTTTAGTCGGATCGGATTCGATGAAAAGGGTCGTTATGAAGGGTAAATAGAAATTGGCATATCACATTGTGGTTTTGGCGTAGGTAAGAAACGTTCTTGCTAGAAACCTATAGCAGCCACGTAAAAACTTGCAACAACAATTAGAGGACGTCTAACTTGTTTTTGCAGCATATGCCGTGTGATATGATATGGCCAAAAGGATGTGATGAATGATATATGTGATGTATGAGATTGATCATGTTCTTGTAATAGGAATCACGACTTGCATGTCGATGAGTATGACAACCGGCATGAGCCATAGGATGCGTGTCAACATAAACGTCATGTAATTACTTTACTTTATTGCTAATCGTTAGCCATAGTAGTAGAAGTAATAGTTGGCGAGACAACTTCATGAAGACACGATGATGGAGATCATGATGATGGAGGTCATGGTGCCATGCCGGTGACAATGATGATCATGGCGCCCCGAAGATGGAGATCAAAAGGAGCAAAATGATATTGGATATATCATGTCACTATTTGATTGCATGTGATGTTTATCATGTTTTACATCTTATTTGCTTAGAATGACGGTAGCGATCCCTCACCGTAATTTCAAGAAAGTGTTCCCCCTAACTGTGCACGGTTGCTAAGGTCCGTTGTTCCGAAGCACCACGTGATGATCGGGTGTGATAGGTTCTAACGTTCGCATACAATGGGTGTAAGCCAGATTTACACACGCAATATACTTAGGTTGACTTGACGAGCCTAGCATGTACAGACATGGCCTCAGAACACGGAAGACCAAAAGGTCGAACATGAGTCGTATCGAAGAAACGATCAACGTGAAGATGTTCACCGATGATGACTAGTCCGTCTCACGTGATGATCGGACACGGCCTAGTTGACTCGGATCATGTATCACTTAGATGACTAGAGGGATGTCTATCTAAGTGGGAGTTCATTAAATAATTTGATAGATGAACTTAATTATCATGAACATAGTCAAAAGGTCTTTGCAAATTATGTCGTAGCTTGCGCTATAGTTCTACTGTTTTAGATATGTTCCTAGAGAAAATTTAGTTGAGAGTTGACAGTAGCAACTATGCGGACTGGGTCCGTAAACTAAGGATTGTCCTCATTGCTGCACAGAAGGATTATGTCCTTAATGCACCGCTCAGTGTGCTGATCCTCGAGCATCATCTGTATATGTTGGGAAACATCTGACATACACGTTTTGATGACTACGTGATAGTTCAGTGCGTAATGCTAATGGTTTAGAATTGTGGCACCAAAGACGGGTTTTGAAACGTTGTAGAACATATGAGATGTTCCAAAGACTAAAATTGGGATTTCAGACTAGTGCCCACGTCAAGAGTTATGAGACCTCTGACAAGTTTCTTAAGCCTGCAAACTAAGGGAGAAAAGCTCAACCGTTGAGCATGTGCTCAGATTGTCTGAGTACTACAATCGCTTGAATCGAGTGGGAGTTAATCTTCCAGATGAGATAGTGATGATTCTCCATAGTCACTGCCACCAAGCTATTGGAGCTTCGTGATGAACTATAACATAACAGGGATAGACATGATGATCCTTGAGCAACTCGTGATGTTTGACACCGCGAAAGTATAAATCAAGTAGGAGCATCAATTGTTGATGGTTAAACCACTAGTTTCAAGAAGGTCAAGGGCAAGAAGGGATTCATGAGACGGCAAATCAGTTGCTGCTCTAGTGAAGAAACCCAAGGTTGAACCAAACCCGAGACTAAGTGCTTCTGTAATAAGGGGAACGGTCACTGAAGTAGAACTACCCTAGATACTTGGTAGATGAGAAGGCTGGCAAGGTCGAGAGAAGTATTTTGGATATACATTATATTAATGTGTACTTTACTAGTACTCCTAGTAGCACCAGGGTATTAAAATAACGGTTCAGTTGCTAAGTGTTAGTAACTCGAAATAAAAGGCTATAGAATAAACGAAGACTAGATGAAGGTGAGATGACGATATGTGTTGGAAGTGTTTCAAAGGTTGATATGATCAAGCATCGCATGCTCCCTCTACCATCGAGATTGGTGTTAAACCTAAATAATTGTTATTTGGTGTTTGTGTTGAGCATAGACATGATTGGATTATGTTTATCGCAATATGGTTATTCATTTAAGGAGAATAATGGTTACACTGTTTATTTGAATAATACCTTCAATGGTCTTGCACCTAAAATGAATGCCTCATTGAATCTCGATCGTAGTGATACAGATGTTCATGCCAAAAGATATAAGATAGTAATGATAGTACCACATACTTGTGGCATTGCCATTTGAGTCATATTGGTATAAAACGCATGAAGAAGCTCCATGTTGATGGATCTTTGGACTCACTCGTTTTTGAAAAGATTGAGACATGTGAACCATGTCTATTGGTAGATATGCATGAAGAAACTCCGTGCAGATGGATCGTTTGGAATCACTTGATTTTGATTCACTTGAGACATGCAAATCATACCACATGGGCAAGATGACTGAAAGGCCTCGTTTTCAGTAAGATGGAACAAGAAAGCAACTTGTTGGAAGTGATACATTTTGATGTGTGCGGTCCAATAAGTGCTGAGGCACGCAGTTGATATCGTTATGTTCTTACTTCACAGATGATTTGAGTAGATCCTGAGTATATTTACTTGAGGAAACACAAGTCTGAATTATTGAAAGGCTTAAGTAATTTCAGAGTGAAGTTGAAGATCATCATGACAAGATGATAAAATGTCTATGATATGATCATAGAGATGAATATCTGAGTTACGAGTTTGGCACACAATTAAGACATTGTGGAAATTGTTTCACAACTAATACCGCCTGGACCACCATAGTGTGATGGTGTGTCCGGACATCATAACTGCACCCTATTGGATATGGTGCATACCATGATGTCTCTTATCGAATTACCACTATCGTTTATGGGTTAGGCATTACAGACAACCGCATTCACTTTAAATAGGGCACCACACAATTCCGTTGAGACGACGCCATATGAACTATGGTTTAGAGAAACCTAAGCTAGCGTTTCTTAAAAGTTTGGGGCTGCAATGCTTATGTGAAAAAGTTTCAGGCTGATAAGCTCGAACCCAAAGCGGATAAATGCATCTTCATAGAATACCCAAAAATAGTTGGGTATACCTCCTATTTCAGATCCGGAAGCAAAAGTGATTGTTTCTAGAGACGGGTCCTTTCTCGAGGAAAAGTTTCTCTCGAAAGAATTGAGTGGGAGGATGGTGGAGACTTGATGAGGTTATTGAACCGTCACTTCAACTAGTGTGTAGCAGGGCACGGGAAGTTGTTCCCGTGGCACATACACCAATTGAAGTGGAAGCTTATGATAGTGATCATGAAACTTCAGATCAAGTCACTACCAAACCTCATAGGTCGACAAAGATGCGTACTACTTCAGAGAGGTACATAACCCTATCTTGGAAGTCATGTTGCTAGACAACAATGAACCTACGAGCTATGGAGAAGCGATGGTGGGCCTGGATTCCGACGAATGGCTCGAGGCCATAAAATCCGAGAGAGGATGCATGTATAAAACAAAGTATAGACTTTGAAAGAACTACTTGATGGTCACATGGCTGTTGGGTGCAGATGGATTTTAAAAGGAAGACAGACAATGATGGTAAGTGTCACCATTAAGAAAGCTCGACTTGTCGTTAAGATGTTTCCCGACAAGTTCCAGGAGTTGACTATGATGAGACTTTCTCACTCATAGCGATGCTAAGAGTTTTTTGGAATTATGTTAGAAGTTACTGCATTATTTATGAAATCTTGCAGATAGGATGTCAAAACATCGTTTCCTCGACGTTTTTCTTGAGGAAAGGTTGTATGTGATACAACCAGAAGGTTTTGTCAATCCTGAAAGATTCTAACAAGTATGCAAAGCTCCAACAATCCTTCTAAGGACTGGAGTAAGCATCTCGGAATTGGAATGTACGCTTTGATGAGATGATCAAAGATTTTGGGTTTATACAAAGTTTATGAGAAACTTGTATTTTCCAAAGGAGTGAGTGGGAGCACTATAGAATTTTTGATGAGTATATGTTGTTAACATACTGTTGATCAAAAATGATGTAGAATTTCTAGAAAGCATGTAGGGTTATTTGAAAAGTGTTTTCGATAGAAAACCCGGATTAAGCTACTTGAACATTGAGCATCAAGATCTATAAGGATAGATCAAAAATGCTTAATAGTACTTTCAAATGAATACATACCATGACAAGATTTTGAAGGAGTTCAAAATAGATCAGCAAAGAAGGAGTTCTTGGCTGTGTTAGAAGGTGTGAGTATTGAATAAGACTCAAGACCTGACCACGGCAGAAGAGAGAGAAAGGATGAAGGTTGTCCCCTATGCTTTAGACGTAGGCTCTATAGTATGCTATGCTGTGTACCGCACCTGAAGTGTGCCTTGCCATGAGTCAGTCAAGGGGTACAAGAGTGATCCAGAAATGGATCAAATGACAGCGGTCGAACTTATCCTTAGTAACTAGTGGACTAAGGAATTTTCTCGATTATGGAGGTGGTAAAAGAGTTCGTCGTAAAGGGCTACGTTGATGCAAACTTTGACACTAATCTGGATGACTCTAAGGAGTAAACCGGATTCGTATAGTAGAGTAGTTATTTGGAATAGTTCCGAGTAGCGCATGCTAGCTGCATCTACAAGATGACATAGAGATTTGTAAAGCACACATGGATCTGAAACGTTTAGACCCATTTACAAATAAACCTCTCTCACAAGCAAGATATGAACATACCCCATGGGTGTTGGATTCATTACAATCACATAGTGATGTGAACTAGATTATTGACTCTAGTGCAAGTGGGAGACTATTGGAAATATTCCCTCGAGGCAATAATAAAATGGTTATTATTGTATTTCCTTGTTCATGATAATTGTCTATTGTTCATGCTATAACTGTATTAACCGGAAATCGTAATACATGTGTGAATACATAGACCACAACATGTCCTAGTAAGCCTCTATTTGACTAGCTTGTTGATCAATAGATGGTCATGGTTTCCTGACCATGGACATTGGATGTCATTGATAACAGGATCACATCATTAGGAGAATGAGGTGATGGACAAGACCCAATCCTAAGCCTAGCACAAGATCGTACAGTTCGTCTGCTAAAGCTTTTCTAATGTCAAGTATCATTTCCTTAGACCATGAGATTGTGCAACTCATGGATACCGTAGGAATGCTTTGGGTGTACCAAACGTCACAACGTAACTGGGTGGCTATAAAGGTGCACTACGGGTATCTCCGAAAGTGTCTGTTGGGTTGGCACGAATAAAGACTGGGATTTCTCACTCCGTGTAAACGGAGAGGTATCTCTGGGCCGACACGATAGGACATCATCATAATGTGCACAATGTGACCAAGGAGTTGATCATGGGATGATGTGTTACGGAACGAGTAAAGAGACTTGCCGGTAATGAGATTGAACAAGGTATCGGGATACCGACGATCGAATCTCGGGCAAGTACTATACCGGTAGACAAATGGAATTATATACGGGATTGACTGAATCCTTGACATCGTGGTTCATCCGATGAGATCATCGTGGAACATGTGGGAGCCAACATGGATATCCAGATCCTGCTGTTGGTTATTGACCAGAGAGATGTCTCGGTCATGTCTGCATGATTCCCGAGCCCGTAGGGTCTACACACTTAAGGTTCGATGACGCTAGGGTTATAGGGAAAGTATGTACGCGGTTACCGAATGTTGTTCGCAGTCCCAGATGAGATCCTGGACATCACGAGGAGTTCCGGAATGGTCCGAAGGTAAAGATTTATATATGAGAAGTCCCGTTTTGGTCACCGGAAAAGTTTCGGGCACTATCGGTAACGTACCGGGACCACCGGGAGTGTCCCGGGGGTCCACTGGGTGGGGCCACCAGCACCTGAGGGCTGTGTGGGTCAAGTGTGGGAGGGGACCAGCCCCGTGTGGGCTGGTTCACCCCCTCCCACCAAGGTCCAAGGCGCAGGGAGAGTGGGAGGGGGCAAACCCTAGGTCTAGATGAGCCTTAAGGCCTACCCTAGGGCGCCCCCTCTCCCCCCCCTTGGCCGCACCCTAGATGGGTTTTGGGGGCTGTCGCCACCCCTAGGGAGGGAACCCTAGATGAGGGCGCAGCCCCTCCCCTTCCCCTATATATACTTGAGGTATTGGGGGCTGCAAAACACACGAGATGAACTCTCTCGTGGCGCAGCCCTACCTCTCTCCCTCCTCGTCTCTCGTAGTGCTTGGCGAAGCCCTGCTGGAGTCCCGCGCTCCTCCACCACCACCATGCTGTCGTGCTGCTGCTGGACAGAGTCTTCCCCAACCTCTCCTTTTCCCCTTGCTGGATCAAGGCATGGGAGACGTCACCGGGCTGCATGTGTGTTTAACGCGGAGGCACCTTAGTTCGGCGGATAGATCGGAATCAACAGTGATCTGAATCGCTACAAGTACGACTCCTTCATCCGCGTTCTCGCAATGCTTCCGCTTAGCGATCTACAAGGGTATGTAGATGCACTCCTCTCTCTCTCTCGTTGCTAGTCTCTCCATTGATTGATCTTGGTGACACGTAGGAAAATTTTGAATTTCTGCTGTGATCCCCAACACTACTTTCTCGACTAGCATGCCTGTCTCTGCCTTCTCCACAGCAGTCACTACCAATGAAGATGGAGTTTGAACACTGTCAAAAGAGAAAGGGGGAGCCCGGTCGACTGGCCTGGGGTCGCGACATCCTAGCAGTAGAACCAGGTCGACTGCCAGCCCCTGACCGACTCCGGAAGAGTCATCGGGGGAAAAGAATTCCTCTTCCTCTTCTGAATGCCTAGACCCCCACACATCTGGATAACGTGGGTCTTCTCATCGTTCGAATTTGCTTTCTTCACAGTTTGGGATCGGATGGTAAAGATGTGCTTGAAAAGACCCCAGTGCGGTCGGCACCCCAGGAAATTCTCACACATGGAGACGAATGCAGCAAGATATGTGATGGTATTCGGAGTAAAATGGTGGAGTTGAGCACCAAAGAAATTCAGGAAACCTCGAAAATAAGGGGTGTGGTGGGAGCAAGAAGCCGCAGTTGGCATGGGTGACAAGCAGGACACACTCACCCGGTCGCGGCTGCGGCTCCGTTTCCCCCCTCGGCACACAGGCAGACTTATGGACAATCAGCCCTAACTCGGCCGTATCATCCAAGTCCTCCTACTGAAGCGAAGATCGGATCCAGTCTCCTTGGATCCAACCCGACGGTAGCCCCGAGCGCGATGAAGACCCCCGATTCATCTTCTTGTTCTTCGCCGCCCCCGTTGCCTTCTTTGCATGCTCTAGCGCTGCCGTTTTGTCCTTCCCCATGGCGGCGGAGCAGTAGCGTCGAGAGTGGTTGGGCTGGACGAAGCGGAGATGCGAGGGGAAGAAGAAGGGAAATGGACTCGCACAGTACAAATGCCTCGGCCTCGCCGCTTTTAAAGGCCTGCTTCCGAGTGGCTGACGCATGGGCCTGAGCGATCCTGTCAAATCCCCCCAACAGTCACGCAATGGATACGTGGTGAAAAAGGTGGCGCGGAAATCGAAACGTCCTATTTATCTACTCAACTTACCGCGGAGTGCTCCGCCTAGCGCTCGTCCACCAAAAGTTTGAATCCCGTGAGATCCGGGATCCTCTACGACCGATCACTTCAAAGATTCCATGTCAAAGATGTCACTCGACGGATGTCATTGCATAAACCAGTCAGCAATTCCTGAATCGATCCAGGTGACTGAAACAAAGCTGAAGTTCTAACAACTGGCCTCCACCGGGAGATAAAGACAAGACGAAGCAAGAGCAAAAGCAAGATCAACTCCATCCTTCTTTTTCACTCAAACCTCGATCCATTCAGGGGCTAATTATGAGGACACAAACCTGCGGTAGGGAAATAGGCCTGACCTATACGTCCTACCTAAGGTCCTTGTCCTAAGAAAAAAGAAGTTCAAGAATCAGAAGAAGGGATCCAGTGAAGGTGTCTAGTGAAGTCCACTCGACCTACCATTCACTCGGAGACCTCTCTTTATCCAGGTCACTCGACCATGAAACCACTCGACATATAAGAAGACCTAAAGCCGCTCTACACAGCAACGGTCGGGAATTTACTCATATATTTAATGATCATTTGTAGCACTTCAATACAGGTGTTACCTATAACGCCACCCCTTTATGTACATTGAATCCTATGTAACGGAGGGGAGCTGGGGTCCTGGCGCACTCTATATAAGCCACCCCCTCCTCTGGGACAAGGGTTCGCAGCCCCTGTAACACACACGTTTCTAATCCAGTCAACCGCCTCCGGGCTCCGAGACGTAGGGCTGTTACTTCCTTCGAGAAGGGCCTGAACTAATAAAACTCGCGTGTACAACTCCTCCATAGCTAGGATCTTGCCTCTACATTCCTACCCCCATTCTACTGTCATACTTAGAACCACGATAGCAGGTGCTTATGCTACCCATCAAATAAAAATCAGGTGCCTGGAAATTCGTTTCCAAACAAATGATTCAACTTTATATCCATGTCGACCCTCGGCATGATGGTTGGAAGCAAATGCCAAGTTCATACCAAAGGATCGTTAACAACAATACCAACTTGCGGACGACAAGGTAGTACAAGTACCAATACCAAACTAACTTATAATCTTTTTACTCCTGGCCCTAGTGTTCGCCTGGTAGAAAATCTTGCAGAGGACCAACTCCCGCTCCTTCTCTTGCTCCAGGTCCCCGAGGTGGTACTGGTGCATCACCCAGTTGGTCCTCTGCTGGTCAAAGTTCTTGTTGGTGTGCAGCACCAGAACCTTTTTGCCGCATGTTGACCATCATCGGCAAGGTATTGCCAGTGTTGTGCCACATCGCGTGCATGCCGCACTCCTACTTTATGTTGCGACACGTCCACGTGCCCCTTTTGAATGCCCTGGAATTGCGCTGGAAGAAATGCTTGCTTAGGCCACTTAGTGTGATACCTGCAGTATTGTCGAATACAGGTTTTAGTGTACGTTGTTGGCATTTTCATAACATCTTTGGCATGTTGCAGTCACTTGTTTCACTTTTTATTAACTGTCAAATTGTAATTGCTTCACCAGGTCTGCGTCTAAAAAGAAAAATAGAGCTATAAACAAAGGAATATGTTTGTGCAAGTAGACGGCCGATTGGTGTCTTACCTGGAAGTTTCTTAGGATGGGTGTAGCATATGCCGTACTCGCTGTCCATGGTTGGTATGAACAAATCGATGAGAGGGTGAGATCTCACGCTATCAGCACTCACTTTGGCCTCAAGGTGCTCGATCAGCTCCTGATCCGTGGGATCGAACTTGACGCTAGCCGGCAGCACCGGCCAATCCTTCTTCGACTTGCATCGGTTAATTCCAGATATATGGTACTCAATGTATGATAAATCGACTGGTTTAAGTGAATGATGAAAGATTTCGACAGATAAGTGGTACTCCAAATCTGAAGTCTAGAATACCCGAACACGCCGCCGGGATTCTTCTGTCACCTCACGTGCAGCATGCTGTCAGGTCAATTCAATGTGTGGACATGATGAATAATTTGACCGACGTATACTAGTACTGCTACTGTACTACTTACTAGTCGTATTTAGTATCATATTTTAACCATAGGTTTAACTAACAATTACACACTTGAAGCCTAGTTGATATATATATATATATATATATATATATATATATATATTACATACTGCACAACATCTCCATCATCATTATCAGTACATCCTGCGCAGGTGAGTTAGGATGCACTTGATCCCAGAAAGGTATCTATCCTTGAAACCATAGGAGTGCTTCAAACTAACAATAGTACATAATATCCAACAAAAGAGGGTCGTGCTACAGCAGCAAAATACATGGATCAGTCTAGATATCAGTACGAATCAAGTTGTGCATATTTGCTGTTGGCATGAACCACATCGCCGCATGTCGGGTTTGCAAAAGACATCCATTGCATGAAAGCTTGGTGCCTTTCACACACTGAAGATTATCTGGCAACAAGTTGTGTCGACGAATCTCTGGATATGGTGATTCATGAAACCCATGGTATTATGTGTACACACAGTCCCTCCTGGCCAATGGAAGTTGCATATCACGGTAATCATCGCCGGTGATATGATCGATGATTGGTTGGATGATCGGATAATTGAGCCTGAGGAACATGGAGTGGTTGCCGAGGCTATAAACCCGCCTCCTGTTATGCCTGGCCCAACAGAGCTAGGATCTTTCTCGAACACGAAGTAGCCATAGCCATCAATGTCACGAACGCCCCAGGCATTGTACTGCATGTGGTTTGATGTAATGGTTTTGTTAATTTGGTACGTGCGAATGAGCATCAAATGACCGCCGTCAGCTGAACGAGCGATAAACCACCACCCATCGGCTGGTATGATTCCAGGTCCTGGAATAATGAAGGCCAGCGCATTTGCATCTGCTGCAACAATTCAAATTGGAGACCAAAAGGAAAAAAATAAACAATCATGTTCAGGGTATGTGTGGAATTAAGATTATTATAATAGTGGCACATATCATAGAGAGAGAATTGCAATGCCGTGGTCATAATCAGACCCCAAGTTAAAAAAAATAAGCCAGTGCCTTTCATATTCTAGCAATATGTCATGGTTCAAACATCATGTAATAATGAGAGGAAAACAGCTATGACAGAGCCTACTCATATTCTACCATAGCACTTACTACTACTGTTCTCATATCAACTCTAAGCAATAACATGCGTTCTTATAAAAATCTTGGAAATGAGAGTAACATATAGAAATCATGATGTTATGCCCATAATATCTTCTAACAATCATTAGATGCCAATTGTTCTCATATCAACTCTAACAATAACATGTGTGGTCATAAAAATCTAGGAAATGAGAGGAACATATAGCAATGATGTGTTTATAGACATACTATCTATTCTAAATTTCTAAAAATGAATAGGCAGTCGTATTCATAAGGTAAAGATGAGACGAGATAGAACAATTACACGATGATAGATTCCACCAGTATAGGCAACCAATCTGTGCGTCGACCGCGTAAACGATGTCATCATGCACTATAGCATCAGACAGAAATGTTGCCTCAACAGGATTAACGATGAGCCATAACCATGTATGGTGACCGGATTCCAGATAGACTAATCCCATGTTGAACAAGGCAATGAGCTTGTAATCCATGTAGTACTGGTCCGAGGGGCGGCGAACCTCCGGACCTGGCCGGCGCGAGAATGGACGGCTACGCGAAGAGGGACGCCGCTGGAGCTGTAGGTCACGGCAATGGCGGGGCACGGTTCAGACGAAGCAAGGGCAGCAGAGGCGGGGCTTGAGCTCGAGACAACAGTGGGACGCCGGCCTTGGCGTGACAACAATGATGCAGACGAACGGGATGGGGAGGAGGCCGTGGAGGTCGAGGAAGACCGGGGCGACGGCCTAGAGCAGCTGCTGGTTCGGTGTGCTCCGGCGAGCGGCCACTGGTCGCCGACACGGCCGGAGATGAGTCTGCAGGGGGCGGAGGAGCTTGGGCACGGGACGACAGCTGCGGCTTGGGGAATCCATTCCCGGTGACGAGGTGGCCTAGCGCAGCGCGAGCATGGAGATCCGGGCGGCGGCGATGAGGCCCAAGGAGACAGGGCTTGGTTCCCTGAACGCAACAGAGAGAGGGGGTCATGTGAGAGAGATGAATTCCAGAAGAAGGTAAGGAAGAAGGATAGGGATGCGAAGGGGAGTCCGACCTGGTGGCTGCTGCTGCTGGCGGGGAAGCACCGGCGAGGAGGAGGTGCTCGGGCGGTGGCTTGGGGTTGAGCTCCTCTCGATCTGGATCGAGGAGGGAGCGGGACGTAGGAAGCTGCGGGAGGCTCGCTCGGTCGTTGGATCATTGATCCGATGGTCGGGATGGAAAGGTGGCATGGATCAGATCTGGTTGGCTGGTGGCTGAAAACGAGGACGAAAACAGGTGGGTGGCGGGGTGGATCCCGAGAGAGTAGCGGCGGGGATGGGAGTGATGGTACAAGGCTCCTAGGTTTTAGGGTTAGACTTGATTAGGCATATAAATAGAGGAAAAGAGGGGAATTTGGATCACCCGATCGAGATCGGACGGTCGAGAAAGAATAGACTAGGGGAGACCAAATAGGAAAATAGAGATGTTTTGTAGATGTTTGGGGATGATCCGAATCCAATGGTGACGAGTGCCCGGTCGGGTTCGGGGAAGTTCTCGGACGCACGAGGGGATCTGAGAACTGTGCGGAGAGGGGGTCTGACAAAAGGCCACGAAGGCAAGGGGGGTTTCGGGGTCCTCATCACAATCTGTCGGCTCCGGACGTGAGGAGGGTTAGGTTGGGCCTTGCCGTAGGTAGTGGACTGTGTAGACGGTCTAGGGAGGAAAGAGAGGGAAAGACCGGCAACAGTTTTCGGAGACCGAAAACGTCCAACGATTTGGCCGACTATATTGTCGCTATAGTTATCCGTTGGGGCATCAGACGGACTCAGAATGCGATGAAACTTGGCAGGCGGCCTATCTACACTATAATAAGACCGCACGCCAACTTTCAACCCATTCCGAGAACATTTTCCAGCCACTTATAAAATAATATTTCAGACATGTCGCGGGGGCGTGCGAGTGCAGTTGGGCTCAGAACGGACAACAGAGAGGATGGGGAGACCTAGATAGAAGCAAGTTTTGAAAACATGATGATGCAATGCACATGATGACATGGCAAGATGCAACACGCAAGCGAATGACAAGGAAACAACAACGAATAACTGGAAGACACCTGGCGCATCGGTCTCAGGGCGTTACAACACTCCACCACTACAAGAGGATCTCGTCCCGAGATCTAGGATGGCACCGGAGAGAAATAAAAGAGGAAGAGAAGAGCTAAAACTAAGTTTCTTCTTTGACAAATAAGTGAAACCAAAGAACCTTGTGAGGTTGAGCAAATTAAAAGAAAGAATACAACGAAGATGAACAAAGTTGAAAACACTCCGTTAGAAAAGAGGAACGTGGAGCATTACAGGAACCTTGTAGGTTGAAAGACATAAGAAAAGGTTACATTGGACAAGAAGTACATGCAAGAACTCTAGTTGAAACAATATGTACAAGGAATGATAAAGATCAATTACGACAACACTCCGGTTGAAAATGGAAGGCATAGAATATGAACTTGGCAAAAATGAAAGAACTTGGATGAGACTCCGGTTAGAAGAGGAATGATAGACATTATACTCCGGTTAAAACAAGATAGAGAAGGAATAAGAATGATGTAATTTGGGCAGCAATCCGACTGTAACTGGAAGGAATTGAACATGATCTTGACAAGATGATAGGATACTTGATGAAATGATCAACACACTGCGTCCAAAACAAATGAATGGAAAACTAGATGGTTGGAAAGAAAAGAACTGAGAAGAAGAATGGAAACTCTCACTATTAAAATTGAAAGGGCATGCTTATGAAGAAAAGGTTGAACGGAGTTGTTGGAAAATCAACAACAACAAAAACAAGCTTGCAGTGGGCTTATGGAGAACATCTCAAAACTATGAGGTGAAATTTTGCCACTAACGGAAACAATAGATTGGATTGATATCAACAGGAGACGAGAAACTTATATCACCGGGAGGATAAATGAAGAACTTGGGTCATTTATGAGCACCATAAATAGCAACAATCCTTAGGGAAAGCTTTAGGTGAAATATAACCCAAGATCACTCAAACGAAGAGATTGATGGATTTAAAATACCCAAGATCACTCAAACATGAACTCAAATTATCAAGAATGACATAACGCCACCTCAAATGATACGGTAGCAAGAATTGCACTTCGGAATGCAAGAAGAGGAATACTTGATCTTCTCAAAACAAAACATGTGTTGAACACCATGTTTATTTGAGAGTATAGCTTGGTGGGTCATGACTTTAAGAGAAATCTTGGAGAACAATTGAAGAATGAAAAGCATCCTTTGCAGAAGACATGTGGCGACACGAAAAGGGGACGCACGGGGACAAGACTTGGTCCACGTTAATACTGGAGTTAAACGGTTGACATAAAACTGGCATGCTTCACCAATACCAGCTTGCAACCTATCATGCCACCACATGATCAGGTTATCTCGCCGTCATATGAACACATCAAATTTCGAAGCTCACTTGCAGCTTGCTTTACATGAAATATAACATTCACAAATGCTTATATATACATGTCATGAGAAAACCACTCAAGGAATCATGAAAAATCACTCATCATATCAAAGGTTCAAACATGCTTGCCTGGTTCGGAGTAGTCGGAGTCTAGCTCAGCGAAGTTTGCGGCTCCGTCACCTCCTTCGGAATCTACGTTATAAAAGAAATCGGATACTAACGTAAATACCATCCGTGCACAAAAATTGTTCCAAATATTTTTCAAATAAATATGATAAAAAAACTAGATAGAAAAATAAAGATGACAGAAAAAGAATCAGCTCAAAATCATATTTTGTTTAAAAGTTATAAAGGTTTTAGTCCAGGGACTAATCTGTGATGAAACAGAAACTTTCCAAGGGCTAGTTTAGAAAAACAGAAAATGCTTCAGTTCGAATACGCCTTCCAGAGGTGAAAACGTATCCGGGCTGAAGGTGCCAACGGAAAACAGTTCGAAGGGGGAGGGTGAGGCTGACGAGGGGGTCCCACCCATCAGGTTTGAAATTCAGAACAGAGTCCCACCGGCGCTCGAGGCTCACGGTGGTCGCCGGCGTCGATCCACGGCGAGGTAGGGGGAGTGGAAGGTACCTACGGACTCACGGAGTTCTCCCGCGTCTGTGGGTGGTGGAGTTGGTCGTTGGCGAGCACCACGTCGACGGCGGCCTCCACTCCGGCGGACGGTGGTTCGGTCGAGGATGATTCTCTCCGAAGGGAGCTGCAAACTCCAAATTGAAGCACGAGTCAAGCAAGCGGGTGCACTAGGATGCTACTGGCACAATTTGGGGAGCGGGGGTGCACTCACTAGAGAGAATCTTGCCGGAGCCCAAAGCGGATCGGGGTGGCCGGATTCGGAGAAGAAGGCCTCCTCGTGGTCCTCCTAGCGGCTGGGCGTGGTTCTGGTGAGGTGGAGGAGTGGTGCTGGGTCGAAGGCGAGCTCGGGGCCTCCATTTATAGCCGGCCCGAGGCGGTTGCCGAGAACGGGATTTCTTTGGCAAGTAATTACGGCGATGTCGTGGTCGAGCTGACGGCTTAGGTGACTGACAGCTGTGGATTGGTCCACTGGCTCCATTCAACAGCTAAGCTTGATCGGATTTGGCCTGCTCCCGTGGCTTTGACGGAACGGAGCTCACGGGCTTGTCGGCGGCAGAGAGCGCACTCTGCGCCTCTCAGGCCACAGCAACGGTTCTACAACGTGCATAGAGAAGAGGACGGCCACGCGGAGGCTCCTGGTGGTGTGGGCGGTGCTGGACGGCACCATACTGCAGGGTTGGCCCCTGCTGGCCGCCACGGGCGGTTTTGCCACTGCGGGAGGCGCCGGGGTTGACGTGACACGTCGCCACCGACGCGCGCGACTGGCCAAACAATCGTGCGGCGCACTAGATAAGGAGGGGGTACAGGGAGAAGAGGCCAGGGCGAGCACTGGCGAGATTGACGCCAAGCTCTGAAGAAAACGACACTGACGACTGAAGCTTAACACTGAAACTCTGAATTTGAACAGGAACAGTGCACACCAGCTGTTCGACGAAATGTTTGGTGCACGTGGAAATTTTTTCTTGAGATGAAACTTGGTGGGATGGCCTCTTGATGCATCCAAAGACTGCCTGAATTTTCTCAGAATTTTTGGAAAAGGAAAAAAAATGAATTTCACCGAAAATGGCAAATCTGGTCCAAACTTGCAGCAAGGAAATTTTGAAAAAGTTGAACTGTGGACCAGCAAATCTTGATGGATCTAGGTTGAGGGTACTAAGGAGTAGCTAGGGTAAGTTACTTTGGATTAGAAACTTAAGGGATCTGGTACCTCCTTTGTAAATCCCAGGAGTCCAAAATAAATTATAGAAAAAGGTTTGAGGATAAAATAAATAGAAATAAAATCTAAAAGAGGTTGAAACTTGCTGGAATTGGATGCTTGGCTTGACCCAAAGAAGGGAGGTGGGTTTTGGAAGAAAGTTTTCTACATAGGCCATGGCAAGAGAGTACTTTTGAATAGGGAAGGACAGAATCCAAAATTATAGGAATTCTTTTTAAAAATAAAATTTGTAAAACCAACCAAAAGTATTTGTGTTGAGCGAACACAAGATGAAAACCCTCAAGACCAAAAATCAAGGTTGGGAAGAACAAATAAAATATTTGTCTTAAAATAAATTTTTTGAGAAGGAGAGTCTTTTAGAAAAAAAATTTAAATAACCTCCTTCCAATTAATTAAAGAATTTTATAAAAACCAAATCAAAAAATTTGGAGTGTTACAGGAATCTTCGTGGTAATATAGTTGAGAGATCTTGGAACTCCGGGGAAAGTATGAAGCACTTGAACCAAGAATTTACTCATTGTGAACAAACTCCGAAAGAATGAATCAATCATTTGGATGAAACAAGAATAGGAATTATGTTATGCGTATCCTTCACCAATTTAAATTGATGACAAGCAACGGATTTGGCATACTACTTATCGCCATTGAAAAGGATTAAGGAAAGATATAGAGAAAACTTAAGGAAGTCTTCAACGAATCACCAATAGAATTAGAAACAACGTACAAGTTGATATGATAACAAGGAAGGGAAAACTTGAACGAACCACCGTAAGAATTTCAAATGAACGCAGAAAAGATAAAGAAACACCGGGAAGACTTAGAGAATGAATGAAGATACTTGAGGGAATTTGATACAAGTGAATGGAGAGATCCTGAGCTGATTAGATAATTCTTGAATGATGCGCCGGAAGAATTCAAGAACGAGAGCTGAAAGCTGAGAATGAATAAACCCGAAATGATGGCCTTCGGAGAATCAAACTGAAAAGGCTCCTGAATTGCTCTGGATGGGTGAAAATAATTCTCACAATCGAAAACAATTATGAGAGGATGGCATCAAGCTAGAACCATGAATCTTCAAGAGAACAGATAAGATTTGTAGGGAAACTCTTCTTTGGTCTTCAATTAAACGAAGATGTTTTGTAGATGTTTGGGGATGATCCGAATCCAACGGTGACGAGTGCCCGGTTGGGTTTGGGGAAGTTTTCGAACGCACGAGGGGATCTGAGAACTGTGCCGAGAGGGGGTCTTACAAAAGGCCACAGAGGCAAGGGGGGTTTCGGGGTCCTCCTCAGAATCGGTCAGCTCCAGACGTGAGGAGGGTTAGGTTGGGCCTGGCCGTAGGTAGTGGACTGCGTAGACGGTCCAGGGAGGAAAGAGAGGGAAAGCCTGGCAACAGTTTTCGGAGACCGAAAATGTCCGACGATTTTACCGACTATATAGTCGCTATAGTTATCCGTTGGGGCGTCAGACGGACTCCGAATGTGACGAGACTTGGCAGGCGGCGTATCTACACTATAATAAGACCACACGCCAACTTTCAACCCATTCCGAGAACATTTTCCAGCCACTTATAAAATAATATTTCGGACATGCCGCGGGCGCGTGCGAGTGTGGTTGGGCTGAGAACGTACAACGGAGAGGATGGGGAGACCTAGACAGATGCATGTTTTGAAAACATGATGATGCAATGCACATGATGACATGGCAAGATGCAACACGCAAGCGAATGACAAGGCAACAACAGAGAATAACTGGAAGACACCTGGCGTATCGGTCTTGGGGCGTTACAAAAGCCTCCACAAAGTCGGTTTCACACGAAAGGCAAGAGTCCTTCTCAGACTCCAGGGCCAGATGCCAGGGTTCCTGGTGTATGGACCCATACGGCAGGGACCCTAGCGTCTGACCCCTGGACTCCGCAAAATTTCCTTTTGCGCATTCCAAAAACCATGTGGGCTTTTCCCTTTGGCCCAAATAAAGTGTTCTCGTACCCAAACATTTCGGGAAACATCTGGAACCCTTCTAGAGACCAAATACTATTATCCCATATATCAAACTTTATCTCCGAACCATTCTGGAGTTCCTCGTCATGTCCGTGATCTTATCCGGAACTCCGAACAACATTCGGTTACCAACATACATAACTCATAAATACTATATCGTCAATGAACGTTAAGCGTGCGAACCCTACGGGTTCTAGAACTATGTAGACATGACCGAGACACTTCTCTAGTCAATAACCAATAGCAGAACCTGGATGCCCATATTGGCTCCTACGTATTCTACGAAGATCTTTATCGGTCAAACCGCATAACAATATACGTTCTTCCCTTTGTCATCGGTATGTTACTTTCCTGAGATTCGGTCGTCGATATCTCAATACCTAGTTCAATCTCGTTACCGGCAAGTCTCTTTACTCGTTCCGTAATGCATCATCCTGTAACTAACTCATTAGTCACATTGCTTGCAAGTCTTGTAGTGATGTGCATTACCGAGAGGGCCCAGAGATACCTCTCCGACAATCGGAGTGACAAATCCTAATCTCGATCTATGCCAACTCAACAAGTACCATCAGAGACACCTGTAGAGCACCTTTATAATCATCCAGTTATGTTGTGATGTTTGGTAGCACACAAAGTGTTCCTCCGGTAATCGGGAGTTGCATAATCTCATAGTCATAGGAACATGTATAAGTCATGAAGAAAGCAGTAGCAGTAAACTAAAACGATCAAGTGCTAAGCTAACGGAATGGGTCAAGTCAATCACATCATTATCCTAATGATGTGATCCCGTTTATCAAATGACAACTCATGTCTATGGTTAGGAAACATAACCATCTTTGATCAACAAGCTAGTCAAGTAGAGGCATACTAGTGACACTATGTTTGTCTATGTATTCACACATGTATTATGTTTCCGGTTAATACAATTCTAGCATGAATAATAAACATTTATCATGATATGAGGAAACAAATAATAACTTCACTATTGCCTCTAGGGCATATTTCCTTCAGTCTCCCACTTGCACTAGAGTCAATAATCTAGATTACACAGTAATGATTCTAACACCCATGGAGTCTTGGTGCTGATCATGTCTTGCTCGTGGAAGAGGATTAGTCAACAGGTCTGCCACATTCAGATCCGTATGTATCTTGCAAATCTCTATGTCTCCCACCTGGACTTGATCGAGTATGGAATTGAAACGTCTCTTGATGTGCTTGGTTCTCTTGTGAAATCTAGATTCCTTTGCAAAGGCAACTACACCAGTATTGTCACAAAAGATTTTCATTGGACCCGGTGCACTAGGTATGCCACCTAGATCGGATATGAACTCCTTCATCCAGACTCCTTCATTTGCTGCTTCCGAAGCAGCTATGTACTCCGCTTCACACGTAGATCCCGCCACGGCACTTTGTTTAGAACTGCTCCAACTAGCAGCTCCACTATTCAATATAAAAACATATCCGGTTTGCGATTTAGAATCGTCCAGATCAGTGTCAAAGCTTGCATCGACGTAACCATTTACGACGAGCTCTTTGTCACGTCCATAAACGAGAAACATATCCTTAGTCCTTTTCAGGTATTTGAGGATGTTGTTGACCGCTGTCCAGTGATCCACTCCCGGATCACTTCGGTACCTCCCTGCTAAACTAATAGCAAGGCACACATCATGTCTAGTACACAGCATTGCATACATGATAGATCCTATGGCTAAAGCATAAGGAACACTTTTCATTTTCTCTCTATCTTCTGCAGTGGTCAAGCATTGATTCTTACTCAACTTCACACCTTGTAACACAGGTAAGAACCCTTTCTTTGCTTGATCCATTTTGAACTTCTTCAAAACGTTATCAAGATATGTGCTTTGTGAAAGTCCAATTAAGCGTTTTGATCTATCTCAATAGATCTTGATGCCCAATATATAAGCAGCTTCTCCGAGGTGTTTCATTGAAAAACTCTTATTCAAGTATCCTTTTATGCTATCCAGAAATTCTATATCATTTCCAATCAACAATATGTTATCCACATATAATATAAGAAATGCTACAGAGCTCCCACTCACTTTCTTGTAAATACAGGCTTCTCCAAAAGTATGTATAAAACCATATGCTTTGATCACACTATCAAAACATTTATTCCAACCCCAAGAGGCTTGCACCAGTCCATAAATGGATCGTTGGAGCTTGCACACTTTGTTAGAACCCTTTGGATCGACAAAACCTTCTGGTTGCGTCATATACAACTTTTCTTCCAGAAATCCATCCAAGAACGCGGTTTTGACATCCATTTGCCAAATTTCATAATCATAAAATGCGGCAATTGCTAACATGATTCGGACAGACTTAAGCATCACTACGGGTGAGAAAGTCTCATCGTAGTCAACCCCTTGAACTTGTCAAAAACCTTTCGCAACAAGTCGAGCTTTGTAGACAGTAACATTACCGTCAGCATCAGTCTTCTTCTTGAAGATCCATTTATTCTCGATGGCTTGCCGATCATTGGGCAAGTCAACCAAAGTCCACACTTTGTTCTCATACATGGATCCCATCTCAGATTTCATGGCCTCAAGCCATTTTGTGGAATCTGGGATCATCATCGCTTCTTCATAGTTTGCAGGTTCATCATGGTCAAGTAACATGACTTCCAGAATAGGATTGTCGTACCACTCTGGTCCGGATCTTACTCTGATTGACCTATGAGATTCGGTAGTAACTTGATCTGAAGTTTCATGATCATCATCATTAGCTTCCTCACTAATTTGGGTAGGTGTCATAGGAACCGGTTTTTGTGATGAACTACTTTCCGATAAGGGAGTAGGTACAGTTACCTCATCAAGTTCTACTTTCCTCCCACTCACTTCTTTCGAGAGAAACTCCTTCTCTAGAAAGGATCCATTCTTAGCAACGAATATCTTGCCTTCGGATCTAATAGAAGGAGTACCCAACAGTTTCTTTTGGGTATCCTATGAAGACACATTTCTCCGATTTGGCTTCGAGCTTATCAGGTTGAAGCTTTTCCACATAAGCATCGCAGCCCCAAAATTTAAGAAACGACAACTTTGGTTTCTTGCCAAACCACAGTTCATAAGGCGTCATTTCAACGGATTTCGATGGTGCCCTATTTAACGTGAATGCAGCCGTCTCTAAAGCATAACCCCAAAATGATAGCGGTAAATTAGTAAAGGACATCATAAATCGCACCATATCTAGTAAAGTATGATTATGACGTTCGGACACACCATTAGGCTGTGGTGTTCCGGGTGGCGTGAGTTGTGAAACTATTCCGCATTGTTTCAAATGTAGACCAAACTCGTAACTCAAATATTCTCCTCCATGATCAGATGGTAGAAACTTTATTTTCTTTTTACGATGATTTTCCACTTCACTCTGAAATTCTTTGAACTTTTCAAATGTTTTAGACTTATGTTTCATTAAGTAGATATACCCATATCTAGTCAAATCATCTGTGAAGGTGAGAAAATAATGATACCTGCTGCGAGCCTCAATATTCATCGGACCACATACATCAGTATGTATGATTTCCAACAAATCTGTTGCTCGCTCCATAGTTCCGGAGAACGCTGTCGAATCTATAAATTGCATTCAAGGTTAAACATAACTATACGAGAGTTACCAAATACAAAGTTCTATTCTCCTTTTGTTCTCTTCTTTCTTTTCTTTTTGCCTGAGTCAGACATCAAATAGCTTCGCGTTTTAGTCATCTTGCCCATGAGGCATGGTTCATGAGTACCAACTGATTCATAATCAAGTGATTCCAAAAGTCCATCAGAATGGAGTTTCTTCGTGCGCTTTACACCAATATGACCTAAATGGCAGTGCCACAAATAAGTTGCACTATCATTATCAACTCTGCATCTTTTGGCTTTAACATTATGAATATGGGTATTACTACTATCGAGATTCAACACAAATAGACCACTCTTCAAGGGTGCATGACCATAAAATATATTACTCATATAAATAGAACAACCATTATTCTCAGATTTAAATGAATAACCGTCTAGCATCAAACAAGATCGAGATATAATGTTCATGCTTAATGCTGGCACCAAATAACAATTATTTAGGTCTAAAATTAATCCTGAAGGTAGATATAGAGGTAGTGTGCCGACGACGATCACATCGACTTTGGAACCATTTCCCACGTGCATCATCACCTCGTCCATAACCAATCTTCGCTCAATCCGTAGTCCCTGTTTCGAGTTGCAAATATTAGCAACAGAACCAGTATCAAATACCCAGGTGCTACTGCGAGCTATAGTAAGGTACACATCAATAACATGTATATCACATATACCTTTGTTCACCTTGCCATCCTTATCCGCCAAATACTTGGGGCAGTTCCACTTCCAGTGACCAGTCTGTTTGCAGTAGAAGCACTCAGTCTCGGGCTTAGGTCCAGACTTGGGTTTCTTCTCCTGAGCAGCAACTTGTTTGTCGTTCTTTTTGAAGTTCTCCTTCTTCCCTTTACCCTTTTTCTTGAAATTGGTGGTCTTGTTGACCATCAACACTTGATGCTCCTTCTTGATTTCTACCTCCGCAGCCTTTAGCATTGCGAAGAGCTCGGGAATTGTCTTATCCATCCCTTGCATATTATAGTTCATCACGAAGCTCTTGTAGCTTGGGGCCGGTGATTGAAGAACTCTATCAATGACACTATCAACAGGAAGATTAACTCCTAGTTGAGTCAAGTGGTTATGGTACCCAGACATTCTGAGTATATGTTCACTGACAGAACTATTCTCCTCCATCTTGCAGCTGTAGAACTTATTGGAGACTTCATATCTCTCAATCCGGGCATTTGCTTGAAATATTAACTTCAACTCCTGGAACATCTCATATGCTCCATGACGTTCAGAACATCGTTGAAGTACCGGTTCTAAGCCATAAAGCATGGCACACTGAACTGTCGAGTAGTCATTAGCTTTGCTCTGCTAGACGTTCTTAACGTCATCAGCAGCATCTGCAGCAGGCCTAGCACCAAGCGGTGCTTCCAGGACGTAATTATTCTGTGCAGCAATGAGGATAATCCTCAAGTTACGGACCCAGTCCATGTAATTGCTACCATCATATTTCCACTTTGCTTTCTCAAGGAACGCATTAAAATTCAATGGAACAATAGCACGGACCATGTATCTACAACAACATAGACAAGTAAAATATTATCAGGTACTAAGTTCATGATAAATTTAAGTTCAATTAATCATATTACTTTAAGAACTCCCACTTAGATAGACATCCCTCTCATCATCCAAGTGATAACGTGATCCACATCAACTAAACCATAACTGATCATCACGTGAAATGGAGTAGTTTTCAATGGTGAACATCACTATGTTGATCATATCTACTATATGATTCACGCTCAACCTTTCAGTCTCAGTGTTCCGAGGCCATATCTGCATATGCTAGGCTTGTCAAGTTTAACCTGAGTATTCTGCGTGTGCAAAAACTGGATTGCACCCGTTGTATAAGAACGTTGAGCTTATCACACATGATCATCACGTGGTGTCTCGGCACGACGATCTTTTGCAACTGTGCATACTTAGGGAGAACACTTGTACCTTGAAATTTTTTAGTGAGAGAACATCTTATAATGCTACCGCCAATCAAAGAAGAATAAGATGCATAAAGGATAAACATCACATGCAATCAATATAAGTGATATGATATGGCCATCATCATCTTGTGCCTTTGATCTCCATCTCCAAAGCACCGTCATGATCACCATCGTCACCGGCACGACACCTTGATCTCCATCGTAGCATCGTTGTCGTCTCGCCAACTATTGCTTCTACGACTATCGTTACCGCTTAGTGAGAAAGTAAAGCAATTACATGGCGATTGCATTTCATACAATAAAGCAACAACCATATGGCTCCTGCCAGTTGTCGATAACTCCGTTACAAAACATGATCATCTCACACAATAAAATATAGCATCATGCGTTGACCATATCACATCACAATATGCCTTGCAAAAACAAGTTAGACGTCCTCTACTTTGTTGTCGCAAGTTTTACGTGGCTGCTACGGGCTGAGCAAGAACCGTTCTTACCTACGCATCAAAACCACAACGATAGTTCGTCAAGTTAGTGATGTTTTAACCTTCAACAAGGGCCGGGCGTAGTCACACTAGGTTCAACTAAAGTTGGAGAAACTCACACCCCCAGCCACCTGTGTGCAAAGCACGTCGGTAGAACCAGTCTCGTGTAAGCATACGCGTAATGTCTGCCCGGGCCGCTTCATCCAACAATACCGCCGAACCAAAGTATGACATGGTGGTAAGCAATATGACTTGTATCGCCCACAACTCACTTGTGTTCTACTCGTGCATATAACATCTACGCATAATCCTGGCTCGGATGCCACTGTTGGGGAACGTAGTAATTTCAAAAAAAAAATCCTACACACACGCACGATCATGGTGATGCATAGCAACAAGAGGGGAGAGTATGTCTACGTACTCTCATAGACCGAAAGTGGAAGCGTTTATCAATGTGGTTGATGTAGTCGTACACCTTCACGATCCGTCCCGATCAAGTACTGAATGTACGGCACCTCCGCGTTCAGCACACGTTCAGCTCGATGACGTTCTCGCCTTCTTGATCCAGCAAGAGGGGCGAAGTAGTAGATGAGTTCCGGCAGCACCACGGCGTGGTGATGGTGTTGGTGAAGAACAATCTCCGCAGGGCTTCACCTAAGCACTACGAAAACTATTACGGAGGATAAACTAGAGGGGACGGGGTTACCAGCACACAGCTTGGTGTTTCTTGATGTGTCTTGGGTGCTAGCCCTACCCCTCTATTTATATGTTGAGCCTTGGGGTCAAAACTTGGAGTAAAAGCCTCCACAAAGTTGGTTTCACCCGAAAGGCAAGAGTCCTTCTCGGACTCGAGGGCCAGACACAAGGGTTACGCCAGGGACCCTGGCGTCTGGCCCCTGGACTCCGCAAAACTTCCTTTTGCGCTTTCCAAAAACCTTGTGGGCTTTCCCCTTTGGCCCAAATAAAGTGTTCTCGTACCCAAACATTTCGGGAAACATCCGGAACCCCTTCAGGTGAATTCCGGAACCCTTCCGGAGAACAAACACTATTATCCCATATATCAAACTTTATCTCTGGACCATTCCGGAGTTCCTCATCATGTCCGTGATCTTATCCGGAAGTCCGAACAACATTTGGTTACCAACATACATAACTCATAAGTTCTACATCGACAATGACCGTTAAGCGTGCGGACCATCCGGGTTCGAGAACTATGTAGACATGACCGAGACACTTCTCTGGTCAATAACCAATAGCGGAACCTGGATGCCCATATTGGCTCCTACATATTTACGAAGATCTTTATCGGTCGAACCGCATAACAATTATGTTGTTCCCTTTGTCATCGGTATGGTACTTGCCCGAGATTAAATCTTCGATATCTCAATACCAAGTTCAATCTCGTTACTAGCAAGTCTCTTTACTCGTTCCGTAATGCATCATCCCGTAACTAACTCATTAGTCACATTGCTTGCAAGGCTTGTAGTGACGTGCATTACCGAGAGGGCCTAGAGAAACCTCTCCAACGATCGGAGTCACAAATCCTAATCTTGATCTATGCCAACTCAACAAGTACCATCGGAGATACCTGTAGAGCACCTTTATAATCACCCGTTGTGACGTTTGGTAGCACACAAAGTGTTCCTCCGGTAATCGGGAGTTGCATAATCTCATAGTCATAGGAACATGTATAAGTCATGAAGAAAGCAATAGCAGTAAACCAAAACGATCAAGTGCTAAGCTAACGGATGGGTCAAGTCAATCACATCATTCTCCTAATGATGTGATCCCATTTATCAAATGACAACTCATATCTATGGTTAGGAAACATAACCATCTTTGATCAATGAGCTAGTCAAGTAGAGGCATACTAGTGACACTATTTTGTCTATGTATTCACACATGTATTATGTTTCCGGTTAATACAATTCTAGAAAGAATAATAAACATTTATCATGATATGAGGAAATAAACAATAACTTTCTTATTGCCTCTAGGGCATATTTCCTTTAGTGCGCGCACGCGCTAAGGCCAGCCATCTTGCTCGGGCGAAGGCCAGCGCGACGGCTTGCTCGCTTGTGAGTCACGCTCGGGCCAACCTGCCAACGCGTGCGGAGGCCAGCGCGGCGTCCGGCCCGTCTGGTGGAGCGGCGGCCAAATCGCTCATCACCGGCGCCACCGACGAACACGCATCAGTACTGTTTGAAGTAATGTTCAGGAAAAATAATGATTTTAGGGGGAATAACATGATAGAAGGTCAGATGTGGGTCCCTCATTTCAACGGTCAAACAAAATGTGTTGGTTTAAGCTGCCTTGGCAGCACGGACGTGTGGGCCAACCCTGTCATAAATGGGTTGAAACTAACCTAATCGGTACTCCCTCTGTCCCATAATATAAGATGTTTTTGCAATCTAACTAGCTTGCAAAAACGTCTTACATTGTGGGACGGAGGGAGTACTAGGTAGTGGTTTTTGGCGTGGATTATGAAATTTTGGGTATGTTTTTGCTATTTTTTGTACTATAGATTCTTCCTAGGGCTGGTTGAAAGTGGTAGTTTTTTGTTAAATACTCTACATATTGTAAGTAGGAGTGAAAGTTAAGCTTTGGAACCCAATAAGCAAGGCTAGTTGCATAGTGCATATGTGTACATGATTGAAAGTAAATATCAACCATGAGTGACTAATATCTTGATGGAAAACTCGAAACAATGGAATACTACGATAAAAATTGCATGATTGGAAATACTAGAAATGTTCATGTGCATTGCAACGAAATATAATTAGAATAATACTTATTCACAAACTTGATACAAAACACTCTAATTTTGATATACATATATCACTAGAGATATATTATGTTTCAATTAGAATATATTCCTTGGGCTGTTTAGGTGAGGCCAGGGAGGGATGTGGGTTTTAAGATACTAATTATGGGTTTTTCTACAAATGGGTAGACAAGTGGTATGTTGGTGAGAAAAGGCAACAACTTACCTCATAGACGTTAGATGTAGATCTAATGGTCACAAACGACAGATGGCAGACACACCATCATCACCAACTTAGTCTTCTGTAGGAGTAATAGCAAGATTTGTGCATTGCATGGAACATCAAGATGCATTTTTTTATAAAACACTTATTGTGATTGACCCATGCGGGAGTAATCCCATGTGTAAAAACTAATGATATCTTAAGAAATAGGAAATAAGGTGAATAGGAGTGGGGCGTGGTGGTGATCGGTGGTCGGATTGAGCAGAGGCATGGGATTAACGATGCCGGCAGCGGCCACCAGGCCAGTTTGTTCCAGAGGCTTCCTTTCTTAATTTCTCAACGATGAGGTTGTTGAAGATAAGGATGACCGAGGGAAGGCCTTGTCTGCAAATGTGGAGAGGGGTGCAATTACCTTTTAGTTTAATTTCCATCCGTCAGATATAGATCAGACGGTCTATATTGCAAGATGGCACGCGTACTATCATCACCAACTTGGTTTTTTATAAGAGAAGAAATATATGTAAGGAGATACAAACGTATTATCGATACTTGTTTCCGTAAAGTAGCATCTACATTCTATTCAACGCCTCAGCATGTGAGGCCTTAGCACAATGACTTCTCTACTGTGTAAAACAAAGGTTTTCCCGTCGCCGATAAGGAGCGGGTGATGGTGGCGCGCTTTTCGGCTTGCTCTAGTCCTAGTAGTCATACTAGGTGGTCTAAGCACGTGTAGATTATTATTTTTCACGTCTTGTGTTCGTCGTACAACCACGACTGTTGATGAATAGACGGTAAGTTATTCATGGGGAAACCCTTGTTGAGCGTGTTTGTGTGTGTGAGAGAGTGTGTGCGTGTGTGATATGTCTAGAGACTAAGGCAATGATAATAGATTCTTTGTGTCTATGTGTGTGGGGAGGATAGAGAGAGACATGTACATGGGGCTTTGTGTTGTGTAATGTCGAGACACATATAAATAATTAGAGAGTGAGTGTGTGAGATACACATGCGGACATGAGAGAGATGAGGATCCAGATTAATGGGTGTTTGTGTGTGTCTGTGTGTGTTTGTGCACGCGTTTGTGTGTGAGAGGGAGTGTGTGTATGTGGAGTAGAGAGACCACTAATGATGTAAACCTAGTATAAGGGGAGGGGGAATGGTGTGACATGTGTAGTAGCGGGATACCATGGGTGCGGGCGGGGGGAGCAGACTATTTGGAAGAGACATCGAGTGTGTGTGGGAGAGGGGTGTGAGAGCGAGCGAGAGAGAGCTAGTGATGGAGAGAGAGAGAGAGGAAGAGAGGGGGCGTTTGTGTCCATAAATGGCGTATAGATAGGGAGACAATGTTGATGTTGTTTGAAATTGGCCTATGTACGGAGATGCAAGGGAAGCGAGTCGTCGTGTGTGTGATAGGGACTTCGTGGGAGATCTAGAATAGATGGTGTAGAAAACAATGTGCGAGATTGAGAATGATGATACATTAGGGAGCTATGGAAAGAGTTGCGACATATATGTATACAGGGAGGAGCTAGGGCGGGTCCGCATGTGGGAGAGTTAGAAAGAGGAGAGTGCTGCACAAGGAGACAAAGTGTGCTTGTTTGAAGTGGGGGTGGTGTGTGAGGTGTGTGTGCGAGAACCACATAACTAGGGAGATAGACATTTGGGGGCGACATTTTATGAGTATGGGAAATATACACTCTACATAGTGTGTGTGCTTGGGAAAGAGAGATGCCGGGAGAACTAGCTAGAGAGTGGGGGAAGAGATGTGTGCATGCCCAAGAGACAAAGTGATAAAGACTTATATTGGGGTCCGGACTTTAGAAGAGAGAGGGGTGTTAATGTGCTCGTGTGTTGGTGTTTGGAGGAGAGAATGACTTCTCTGTGTGTGGGGGGGCGAGGGGGGGGGGGGGTTGGCTTCAGATAAAGAGTGAGGTGTCTATATTTGAGGGACTTTAGCGTAATTGAGATATACATGGTCAATAGTATGTGCACTCATGGTTGATCAATTTGTTTCATAGTTTGGACTATGAGATAACGATACTTTTGAACATGCGTGTTATACCTTGATGTACCAGAATTGCAAACCTAAGATTGGAATTTTGGAATTCGACTCCATCATTAGCTTTTGTAATTCATTTAAACGGAGGTACATTTTTTAAGCCGGGATTTCGTGATTTCAAATTCATATATCAAACCTAGAGATATACACATACGGGCATGTTCAAACATTATAATCATCCAGTTTATTCATACACATACACATTTTTGCTTTTGTCATCATATTTAGGATAAACACATTTGGAATTTCATTTGAATTGGATCGTATGATGGTATTTGCTTGTAGTAGCTCAATGATCCATATTTGAATAGAATGGACAATCTATGTTTTGAGTTGGAGACATTGATTTTCAAAACTTGCACTTTTTTGCATGCAAAACAAACAAATTCTCGGCCATGATATCATAGTCGGCCGTACAAGAGCAGAATATAATTTCAGGCGCCAAAAGCTTTTAAACTTCCCACTCACATCGAAATATCTCGTGCCCAAAAGTTTAGCCCTGCGATATTCCTGTTTTACCCCTGCCACATGAACGGAAAAGCGTTGCTTTGGTAACTCCATTATTTTCCCCTCTTTGCCCCCAAAATTATTCCCCAGAGCCCCTCTGTCAGTGTCAAAACTGGCGAATCTCGGGTAGGGGGTCCCGAACTGTGCGTCTAGGCCGGATGGTAACAGGAGGCAGGGGACACAATGTTTTACCCAGGTTCGGGCCCTCTTGATGGAGGTAAAACCCTACGCCCTGCTTGATTAATATTGATGATATGGGTAGTACAAGAGTAGATCTACCATGAGATCAAAGAGGCTAAACCCTAGAAGCTAGCCTATGGTATGATTGTTGTTCGTCCTATGGACTAAAACCCTCTGGTTTATATAGACACCAGAGAGGGCTAGTGTTACACAGAGTCGGTTACAATGGGAGGAGATCTACATATCTGTATTGCCAAGCTTGCCTTCCACGCCAAGGAAAGTCCCAGCCGGACACGGGACGAAGTCTTCAATCTTGTATCTTCATAGTCCGAGAGTCCAGCCAAAGGTTATAGTCCGGCTATCCTGACACCCCCTAATCCAGGACTCCCTCAGTAGCCCCTGAACCAGGATTCAATGACGACGAGTCCGGCGCGCAGATTGTCATCAGCATTGCAAGGCGGGTGCCTCCTCCGAATACTTCATAGAAGATTTTGAACACAAGGATAGTGTCCGTCTCTGCAAAATAAGTTCCACATACTACCATAGAGAGAATAATATTAACACAAATCTAATCTGTTGACGTATTCCGTAGCGTGTCATCATGCCACAGCCAAGCCTTTATTTGAACCGTTTTTATTGTCCCACCTCAGCGCGTTTTGCGAGGCGGTTTTCTTGGCACGTCTTGTCGAAGCAGAGATCATGTCCCCTTATCCTGGGATTCTCATCAATACGGGCGTGGGTAACCCAACCGCGCCATTGATTACGGTGCTTGGGAGATAAGCGAGTTTTACCAGGCTGGTGGGGACGTATAGTTTTGTCCGCCCATATAAGGGGATAAGGATCCGCCTTTCCATCCACGCCTTCTTTCTCCTTTGCTCATCCATTTTTCGCGCACTCAAGCTCCAGTGCCCAAGTCCGCATTCCCCACCTCAACCTTCTCCAGCCATGTCCGGAGCGGGAGGCAAGTGGATGGTCTCCTCCGTGACGGAGGGACACATCAAGAAGCTGAGGAAAGCCGGATACTTGTCTGACGACATCGCGCACCGGCTCCCAGACGAGGGGCAGCTCATCCCCACCCCCAGGCCCCATGAGAGGGTGGTGTTCCTAATCCATTTCCTCCGCGGACTAGGCTTCCCTTTCCACCCATTTGTCCGGGGACTCATGTTCTACTACGTCCTGGACTTCCACGATCTGGCCCCGAACCTCATCCTCAACATCTCGGCGTTCATCGTCGTATGCGAGGCCTTCCTCTGCATCTAGCCCCACTTCGGCCTATGGCTGAAGACCTTCAATGTCAAGACGAAGGTAGTGGGCGGCCGCCAGGCGGAGTGCGGAGGCGCCATGGTGGGCAAGATGCCCAATGTCCTATGGCTCGAGGGCTCCTTCGTGGAGACCATAAAGGGGTGGCAATCGGGGTGGTTCTACATCACTGAGCCGCGTGACCCTAAATGGGTCGCAGCCCCCCAGTTTCGATCCAGAATCCCTACGCGGCTCACCTCCTGGAAAGAGAAGGGCCTGCCATGGGGTAAAAAAGGAGAGCTGACAGGACTCCAAACATGCGTCCAAAATCTGGTGAGCAAGAAGCTCAAACTTGTTAACGTAGTCCACTTCATGCTCATCCGCCGGATCCTCCCGTGCCAACAACGGGATTTCAGCTTGTGGGAGTTCAACCCGGCCCAGCACCGAACTCTGAGCAGGCTCTTCGACACAACGTACGAAGATGCCTGGAAGGTGCTATTCAAGGGCGCCGAGGCTCCCGCATCCGCTACCGAGGATCGCGGATTCAGCGCACAGTGTCAAGCCAACGCGGTAAGCTGTTTTTACCTCTTACAAGATATTTGTCTTTCATAGTTTGACTCTATGTGGGACCTAAGCCCCCGTGCCTTTGACAGTACTGGCAGAGGACGACCAAACAGATCAACTGTCCGGCTCCTTTTCCCGAAGACCCAGCGGACGCCCGCTTGGAGGAGCTGCTAGTTCCGGCACCTTACGTGGTGCCGGAGAAGAAGTCCAAGAAGAAGGCCACGGGAACCCGGAAGAGTTCCCGGCGCCCGGTGGAGTCGGACTCATCGTCCGATGACTATGAGGCGCACTCCTCCCATGAATACGAGGAGGAGGAAAGAAAAGGAAGGTCGCCCCAACTGGGGAGGCAGGAGGGTCCAAGAAAGGGAGGACCCTCCCTACGGACTACTCCACCAACGCCGACGACGGCGAAGAGGGGTGGCCGCTCAGGGCCAAGCCCCTGGCAAAATCGTAAGTATTCAGATACCTGAGTGACTCATGGCGTTCCTTTATTGCACAGCTTCTCCTGATGCCGAATATAATTATGCAGTCCGCCCAAAGCCCGGCTCGACGTGTCGTCGAGCGGCTCCCTGGATTCGTCGGATGTGAATAGTTTTTCACTTCTGACCGCTACCTCCCCCCGCCCTATGGACAACGCCGAGGTGTTGTCCCAAAAGGTTCCAAGCCAGGAGGAGGTGGTCCTGGAGGTGCCGCAAGGCGACCTCCTGGACTCTAGGCGCAAAGGGGAAAAACCCCCAAGGGCTCCAAGTCCGGCCGTGGGACGGACACCGCACCGGAACCTTCAATGGTTCCGGAGTCCGGCAAGCGGCCCCCTAGTAAGAAGGGCAAGCCTACGACGCCGGTGACCTCCGTCCAACCGGAGGCACCGGATAATTTGTTGGAGGTGCTTAACGGTGCCTCCATCGACGAGGAGCACCGCACTATTATGAGTGCGGTGATCCAGAAGGTTCAGTCCGCCAAAAGCGGGCCGACTGAAGCCTTTGCCAGCCTGCTAACAGGCTTTGAGGTATGTGAAAAATATGTGAAAATATTACCGCATAAACAATAGACCCTGATGCTCTGTTTGGCGTTCGAAAGAAAATCCGAATAGAGGATCTAACAACATTCGCAGGAGTCTAATATAAATAAGTCAATATGCATATGCAGGCTTCGCTGCTGGCCTCTGCCGCATTGACTGCGGAGGTGGATGCGCTGAAGCAGAGCCTCGAGCGGTCCGAGCAAGAGCTCGGCCTTGCTAAAAAGGAGCCCGAGGAAAAAGAAGGTAAGTAATACCTTGTGGAGTATATTTAAAAAGATGCAGTTGCAAAAAATGACAGGATTGCTATTGGTGTCCTAGGGGCCACGACTGAGGTGGCGACTGCCGGTGTCAAAACCGGCAGATCTCGGGTAGGGGGTCCCGAACTATGCGTCTAGGCCGGATGGTAAGAGGAGAGAGGGGACACTTTGTTTTACCCAGGTTCGGGCCCTCTCGATGGAGGTAAAACCCTACTCCTGCTTGATTAATATTGATGATATGGGTAGTACAAGAGTAGATCTACCACGAGATCAAGGAGGCTAAACCCTAGAAGCTAACCTATGGTATGATTGTTGTGTATGGAGTTGATTCTGTCCTACGGACTACAACCCTCCGGTTTATATAGACACCGGATAGGGTTAGGGTTACACAGAGTCGGTTACAATGGTAGGAGATCTTGAATATCCGCATCGCCAAGCTTGCCTTCCACGCCAAGGAAAGTCCCATCCGGACACGGGACGAAGTCTTCAATCTTGTATCTTCATAGTCCAGGAGTCCGGCTGAAGGTATAGTCCGGCTACCCGAACACCCCCTAATCCAGGACTCCCTCAGTAGCCCCTAAACCAGGCTTCAATGATAACGAGTCCGGCGCGCAAATTGTCTTCGGCATTGCAAGGCGGGTTCCTCCTCCCAGTCCTTCATAGAAGATTGTAAACACCAAGAGTAGTGTCCGGCTCTGCAAAATAAGTTTCCACATATTGCCATAGAGAGAATAATATTAACACAAATCAAATCTGCTGACGTATTCTGCAGTGTGCCATCACACTACAGCCAAGCCCTTTACTCGAATCATTTTTACTTTTCCACCTCAGCATGTTTTGTGAGGCGGTTTCCTTGGCACGTCTTGTCAAAGAAGAGATCGCGTACCCTTTTTACGGGATTCTCATCAATACGGACGTGGGTAACCCAACTGCGCCATTTATCACGGAGCTCGGGAGGCAAGCGAGTTTTATTAGGCAGGTGGGGACGCATAACCGCATCCGCCTATATAAGGGGATAAGGATCCACCCTTTTTACCTACGCCTTCTTCCTCCCTTGCCTACCCATCTCTCACGCACCCGAGCTCCAGCGCCCAAGCCCGCACTTCCCACCTCAACCTTCTCCAGCAATGTCCGGAGCGGGAGGCAAATGGATGGTCTCCTCCATTACGGAGGGTAAAATCAAGAAGCTAAGGAAGGCCGGGTATCTGTCCAAGGACATCGCGCACCGGCTTCCCGAGGAGGGGCAGCTTATCCCCACCCCAAGGCCCCATGAGAGGGTGGTATTTCTCCTCCACTTCCTCCGCGGACTGGGTTTTCCACTCCACCCATTTGTCCGGGGGCTCATGTTCTACTACGGCCTGGATTTCCATGATCTGGCTCTGAACTTCATCCTCAACATCTCGGCGTTTATCGTCGTGTGCGAGGCTTTTCTCCGCGTCCGCCCCCATTTCGGCCTCTGGCTCAAGACTTTCAACGTCAAGCCCAAGGTGGTGAGCGGCAGCCAGGCGGAGTGCGGAGGCGCCATGGTGGGAAAGATGGCCAACGCCCTATGGTTCGAGGGCTCTTTCGTGGAGACCCTAAAGGGATGGCAATCCGGGTGGTTTTACATCACCGAGCCACGCGATCCGGAATGGACCGCGGCCCCTGAGTTCCGATCCGGACCCCCCACGCGGCTTGTGTCCTGGAAAGAGACGGGCCTGTCGTGGGGCAACGAAAAAGAGGTGACCGGATTGCAAACATGCATCCAGTCCCTGGTGGACAAGCCAGTCCGGCTAGTTAATATAATACAGGTTATGCTCGTCCGCCGGATCCTCCCGTGCCAACAACGGGATTTCAATCTGTGGGAGTTCGACCCGGCGCAGCATCAAACCCTCAGCAGGCTCTTCGACACAACGTACGAGGATGCCTGGAAGATGCTATTCAAGGGCGCCGAGGCTCCTGCATCCGCCTTCGAGGACCGCGGATACAGCTCGCAGCGTCACGCTAGCAAGGTATGCCATCTACACCTTTTACAGGATGTTAAGCTTTTTTTTCATAGTTTGACTCTATGCGGGATCTAAACTCCCTTACCTTTGATAGGCTTGGCGGGCGATAGCCGAACCAATTAACTGTCCGGCTCCGTTGCCCGAAGACCCAGCCCCAGCTCTACTAGTGAAGCTGTTGGCTCCGGCGCCTTATGTGGTGCCGGAAAAGAAGGCCAAGAAGAAGAAGACCACGGGGACTCGAAAGAGTACCCGTAATGTGGTGCTGTCGGACTCGTCATCCGACGAGTCCGAGACGCCCTCTTCCCGTGAAAACGAGGAGGAGGGAGAAGAAGCCTCTCCCCCTCCAGCGGGGGGAGGAAAGAAAAGGAAGGCCGCCCAGTGGGGGGGCGAAGGGTCCAAGAAGAGAAAACCCCTCCGCCGGACTACGCCCCCGAGGGCGAAGAGGAGTGGCCGGACAGGGCCAGGCGTCCAGCGAAATTTTAAGTGTTCAGATACCAAAGTAACTCATGATATTCCTTTTGTTACACAGCTTCCCCTAATGTCGAATATAATCATGCAGCCCGCCCCGGGCCGCACTCAACGAGTCGTCGAGCGGCTCCCTGGATTCATCGGACGTGAACTCTATTCTGCCCGCTGTCTCCCCCCGCACTACGGATGAGGCCGAAGTGGCGTCGCAACGAGCTCCGGGGCAGGAGGAGGTGGTCCTGGAGGAGCCACAAGGCGACCTCCCGGACCCCAGGAGTGAAGGGGACAAGACCCCCCAGGGCTCCAAGTCCGGCCTTAAGCCGGACACCGTGCCGGAATCTTCAACAATTCCGGACCGTAGCAGGCGAACTCCTTCCAAGAGGAGCAAGCCTTCTGAGCCGGCAGCCTCCGTCCAACCGGAGGCGCCGGACAATCTGCTGGAGGTGCTTGAAGGCACCTCCATCGACGAGGAGCACCGTACTATTATGAGTACGGTGATCCAGAAGGTTCAGTCCGCCAAGAGCGGGCTGAGTGAAGCTTGCGCTAGCCTCCTAACAGGCTTCGAGGTAAGTAAAAATATGTAAAAATATTACCGCATAGACAGTAGCCCCTGATGCTCTGTTTGGCTTTCGGAAAGAAAAGCCGAATAGAGGATCTATGAAATTTCGCAGGAGTCTAATAGTGAAGAGTCAATATGCGTATGCAGGCTTCGCTGCTAGCCACCGCCGCACTGACTGCGAAGGTGGATGCCCTGAAACAGGGACTCGAGCGGTCCGAGCAAGAGCTCGGCCTTGCCAAGCAGCAGCTCGAGGAGAAAGAAGGTAAGAAATACCTTATAAAAAGTGCCTTATAGAAAGGCGTGATTGCAAAAAATAACAGGATTGTACTGCTTATTGTAGGGGCCACGACTGAGGTGGCGACCCTCAAGCAGGCGCTGTCCGAGGCCGAAAAGAAAACGGCCGCGGAGCGCACCGAGCGAGAGAAACTTGGGGCTCAGGTCGGCGAGGTGCAGCAAGAGCTTTAGGCTCTCATGAAAAAACATGAGAGTTTGGAGCTTGAGTCAAATACCCAAGCGTCCGAGCTCGTGACGGCCCTTGAGACTGCCAAGTCTGCCAAGGCCGAAGCCCAAAAGGCCCTCCGAGAGTTGGAGGATATGAAGAAGATAGCAGCGGGTAAGGCATTCTTTATGCAAAGCAGAAACATAAAAGTAAACTACTTGTTACTTACCCGAATCCGGAGTTCTCCAGGGGCCTTCGCAGATCTTCCCCGCAGCGTATCCGATGCCGCCGCATTCTACCGAGCTGAAGAGGGCAGCTCGACGGAGAAGGTGTTCTGGTCTCAGTATGCTGAGACCGGACACCCTGTGCCCTTGAGCGACCAGCTGAAACAGCTGGTCGAACTCCACAAGGCGGCCGAACAGGCCATGAAGGGCTTCATAGTTCGGCTGTGGCCCGGAGAGGCCCTGCCTGGGAGCTACTTCGGGCTGGTGCGGCGGCTGGTGGAGGCCTGTCCAAGGCTCGAGGTCATCAAGCGCTCCGTCTGCATCGAAGGTGCCCGTAGGGCCCTTGCCCGTGTAAAGGTGCACTGGGGTAAGCTGGACGGTGAGAAGCTTGTGACGGACGGGCCGCCGCCGGGGAAGGAGCATCGCAAGCCGGAGAACTACTATAAGGATGTTCTTGCGGGTGCCCGCCTTGTGGCGGATGAGTGCACCAAGGATGTAATTTTTGAATGAATTCGCTCGTGTTTATCCTGTGCGCTGAAAACTTGTTCATATGCGCTAAGCAATGCTTATTGAATTTAAAATATTATTTTCTGTGCGGCCGTTTATCAAAAATTGAGAGATGGCCAGTCGTCGGCTTCTGCCCCCATGCCACTAGTGCTGGGGTGTTCGGTGATAAACCTGGGCGCTCTTTTTCCCATGGTTGGGTCCTTCGAGGGAGGCGCTCAGCACGACGAACCAGGCAATCGGACTATAATGCTTGAACACTCTCACTTAGCCATAGAACTTTATAATTTTAAATTTCGGCGAAGCCCCTAGTTCGGAAGACCGAGTTCGGGGCGCTATCCACGCCTTGGCTGGGGTTATCCAGCTCCTCGCTCGAAGCGGCATAAGCCTTTAGGGACTCGAAAAACCTCTCGAACAGCGACCGGTCTCTCGCCTCATCATGACAGTCAGTTTTAGCTTTCTCCACTGAGGTGCTTAACCCAGCTCAACCGGGGCACAATCGCAGTGGTTCTCCTAGTGCTACCTTAGCCGATATAGCGGAACGTAAGGCACCAAAACATAGGAGCCGGGCAAACCCAACTATTGACCCAAATCATGATTCGGAGCCGATGCATATAGTGCTATAAGTTCGGGGTGCCGCACTTGTGAAAGTGTACGGACTTCTCACACCATATTAAAGGGTACTGAAGCCCCTGGCGTACTTGCCGTACCACAGTGTACGGGTGCAACATGTCATTAATGAACATATATATGAAAAGAATAATGCGAAAAATAGACAAAAAGCTAAGCATTGTTTATGGAGAGGCTATTTATCAAAGCCGAACGATACAAATGGTGCGGTAAGCAAAAGATATTGGACTATTCAGTATGTCCTGACCAGGGGCAGGTCGCGGAATTATATATAAAGTAGGTATACCGCTCGTAACAGAGACCACCCTGGAGTTCCATAATGCGGCATGGCTTGTCTGCCTCCCTGGATCTTGCATCGTTTGTGCGGCAATCGAATTGCCGAACAGGTCGGTCAGAAGTATGGAGTCCTGAAAGTAAGAAAAAATAAAAAAAGAATCCGGCAGCCCCTGGTACGTTTTAAGCCGTATTTTGGGCGTGCCGTTATTGTGCCCCTTCCCCTGTGCCCATGGTATTTCAAGGGCGTAGTTATGTACGCGAGGTACTGGTTTCGCTAGGTCGCGAAAGCTGGGGTTGGGGCCGCATTGCTACGCTTGCTCAGAGTGTGCCAGGCGGTCCTGCTGTAGGTTACTCCGGGCGCGCTTGGCAGTGTCTGGCTTTTTAATGGCCGGACTGGAGAATTGCCTAAGAAGGCTACTTTGTACCTCCGCTGCGAGAGCCGCCGTATGCTCCTCCGTACGGAGGGAGCGTTCGGTGTTTCCGTTGACCGTGATTACTCCTCGAGGGCCTGGCATCTTGAGTTTGAGATATGCGTAGTGCGGCACCGCATTGAATTTTGCGAATGCGGTTCGTCCGAGCAGGGCGTGATAGCCACTGCGAAACGGGACTATATCGAAGATTAACTCTTCGCTTCGGAAATTATCCGGGGATCCGAAGACCACGTCAAGTGTTACTGAGCCTGTACAGTTGGCTTCTACACCTGGTATGACGCCTTTAAAGGTCGTTCTTGTGGGTTTGATCCTTGAGGGATCTATGCCCATTTTCCGCACTGTGTCCTGATAAAGCAGGTTCAGGCTACTGCCGCCGTCCATGAGGACTCTTGTGAGGTGAAATCCGTCGATGATTGGGTCAAGAACCAATGCGGCGAAGCCGCCATGACGGATGCTAGTGGGATGGTCCCTTCGATCAAAAGTGATCGGGCAGGAGGACCATGGGTTGAACTTTGGGGCGACTGGCTCCATCGCGTATACGTCCCGTAGCGCACGCTTCCGCTCCCGCTTGGGAATGTGGGTTGCGTATATCATGTTCACCGTCCGCACTTGTGGGGGAAAGCCCTTCTGTCCATTGTTGTTCGGCGGCTTGGGCTCCTCGTCGTCGCTGTGCAGCCCCTTGTCTCTGTTTTCGGCTCTTAACTTGCCTGCCTGCTTGAACACCCAACAATCCCTGTTAGTGTGATTGGCTGGCTTTTCGGGGGTGCCATGTATCTGGCACAAGCGATCGAGTATTCGGTCCAAACTGGACGGGCCCTGAGTATTCTTTTTGAATGGCTTTTTCCGCTGACCGGATTTATAGCCTCTGAATCCGGCATTGACTGCCGTGTCTTCATTGCTGTCGCTGTTAACGCGGCGTTTTTGTTTGTTCCGACGTGTCCTGCCACTTTTGTCCTTGGTATCCGAATTACCAGGGTTCTTTGATAAGTTGTTACTGCGAGCTAGCCAGCTGTCTTCACCCGCGCAAAAGCGGGTCATGAGTGTCGTGAGGGCTGCCATGGATTTCGGCTTTTCCTGTCCCAGGTGCCGGGCAAGCCACTCGTCGCGGATGTTATGCTTGAAGGCTGCTAGGGCCTCTGCGTCCGGACAGTCGACTATCTGGTTTTTCTTTGTTAGGAACCGTGTCCAGAATTGTCTGGCTGATTCTTCTGGCTGCTGAATTATGTGGCTTAAGTCGTCGGCATCCGGCGGTCGCACGTAAGTGCCCTGGAAGTTGTCGAGGAATGCGGCTTCCAGGTCCTCCCAAGAACTGATTGAGTCTGCTGGCAAGCTGTTAAGCCAATGCCGGGCCGGTCCTTTAAGTTTGAGCGGGAGGTACTTGATGGCGTGTAGATCATCGCCGCGTGCCATGTGGATGTGAAGGAGATAATCCTCAATCCATACCGCCGGGTCTGTGGTGCCATCGTATGATTCGATGTTTACGGGTTTAAAGCCCTCTGGGATTTTATGATCCATTACTTCATTCGTGAAGCATAGCGGGTGTGCGGCGCCTCTGTACTGGGCTATATCACGACGCAGCTCGGAAGAGCTATGTCTGTTGTGTTCGGCCCGGCCGGATTTGTTGTATCCGGCGTGAAGATCATTGTCACATGCCGTAGGGCGCCTGCGCGATCCGTAGATCGATCTTGTCTGTCTTGCCTTGTCCTCCAGTATGTCTCGCAGGTCGGGCGCATTTTCCCGTGCCTTAGTTGTGCGGCGTCGGGGCATGGCTTGGGTGGAGGGCTGAGAGGCCTCTCTGTCGCGGCCACGAGGTGGCCGGTCTGCCATGTCATGCGCTGGTGATGTAGGTGCTTCCTCCTCTGATCGGGGTAGCGGCCTGCGCTTCGGGTAACTCTTGGAGGGGCGTTCGAGTTCATACTCTTCGGCCGCAAGGACTTCAGTCCATCTGTCAGCTAGCAAATCTTGGGCAGCTTTAAGCTGTTGCTGCTTTTTCTTGAGGCTGCTTGCCGTGGCTAAAAGCCTGCGTTTAAAACGCTCTTGTTCGGCGGGGTCTGATGGTATGACGAATTCGTCGTCATCGAGGCTTGCCTCGTCTTCGGAGGGAGGCGTATAGTTATCATCCTCGACCTCTCGGTCTGCCGCTCTCTCATGAGGGCTGGCTTCTCCATCTTCCTGTGCCGAATCTTGCTGGGGTGGGTGTTCTTCGGCGCTATCCGGGGTAGTATTATCTCCCGTGCCGGAATCACCGTTTTTGCTTTGGCGGGATTTAGAGCGGCGCCGCTGACGCCGACGCTTCGGCTGTTTCTTGGGGGCGTCATCCCCCATTGTTCCATCGCCATCTCCGTCTTTTGGAGTATCCACCATGTATATGTCATATGACGAGGTGGCGTTCCAGCGCCCTACAGGTGCTGGTTCCTGTTCGTCTCCTATATCATCGTCCATGCCGTCGATGTCTTCGGAGCCGAAGTCCAGTATGTCAGTTAAATCGTCGACAGTGGCTACAAAGTGGGTGGTGGGTGGGTTTTGAATTTCCTCACCATCCGTATCCCACCCTTGCTGACCGTAGTTCGGCCAGGGCTCTCCTGATAAAGAGAGAGACTTAAGGGAATTCAGGATGTCGCCAAAAGGCGAATGCTGAAAGATGTCCGCGGCGGTGAACTCCATTACCGGCGCCCAATCGGATTCGATTGGCAGGGGTGTGGGGGGCTCGGAGTTCGGAGAGGAATCCGGCTCCTCGGAGTCTCGGGCCACCCGGAGTGCGGGGCTGGAGTTCGGCTCGATCGCCTCTGAGATAGCAGCCCCTGAGGCAGCGTCCAACCGCTGATCCTCGATCGGCGCAGTAGGTTCCGAATCAATGGTCGAAACCGATGCGTGTGCGGCCTCCAAGGCGCTGTTCGGCGGCAGAGCTATATCATGCCCATCGAGACAGTGCGGCACGCTTGGCTGTGGCTCGAATCCGTCGAAGATCAAGTCCCCGCGGATGTCAGCCGTGTAGTTTAGGCTTCCAAACCTGACCTGATGGCCAGGGGCGTAGCTTTCGATCTGCTCAAGGTGGCCAAGCGAATTGGCCCGCAGTGCGAAGCCGCCGAAGACGAAGATCTGTCCGGGGAGAAAAGTCTCACCCTGGACCGCATCGTTGTTAATGATCGAAGGAGCCATCGGGCCTAAAGGCGACGACACAGAGGAACTCTCAATGAAAGCACCAATGTCGGTGTCAAAACCGGCAGATCTCGGGTAGGGGGTCCCGAACTGTGCGTCTAGGCCGGATGGTAACAGGAGACAGGGGACACTTTGTTTTACCCAGGTTCGGGCCCTCTCGATGGAGGTAAAACCCTACTCCTGCTTGATTAATATTGATGATATGGGTAGTACAAGAGTAGATCTACCACGAGATCAAGGAGGCTAAACCCTAGAAGCTAGCCTATGGTATGATTGTTGTGTATGGAGTTGATTCTGTCCTACGGACTACAACCCTCCGGTTTATATAGACACCGGATAGGGTTAGGGTTACACAGAGTCGGTTACAATGGTAGGAGATCTTGAATATCCGCATCGCCAAGCTTTCCCTCCACACCAAGGAAAGTCCCATCCGGACACGGGACGAAGTCTTCAGTCTTGTATCTTCATAGTCTAGGAGTCCGGCTGAAGGTATAGTCCGGCTACCCGAACACCCCCTAATCCAGGACTCCCTCAGCGACCCTTAAGAAAGCGCTTTCCGAGGCCGAAAAGAAGGCGGCCACGGAGCGCACCGAGCGGGAGAAACATGAGGCGCGGGTTGGCGAGGTGCAGCAAGAGCTCCAGGCTCTCATGAAAAAACATGAGAGTTTGGAGCTTGACTCAAAGACGCGAGAGTTCGAGCTCGCGGTGGCCCTTAAAAGCGCCAAGTCTGCCAAGGCCGAAGCCCAGAAAGCCCTCCAGGAAGTTGAGGCGATGAAGAAGATAGTGGCGGGTAAGGCATTCTTTATGCAAAGCAAGCACGTGAAAGTGAATTACTTGTTACTTACCCGAATCCGGAGCTCTCCAGGAGCATTTGCAGATTTGCCCCGTAGCGTGTCAGATGCCACCGCCTTCTACCGGGCCAAGGAGGGCAGCTCGACGGAGAAGGTATTATGGTCTCAGTATGCTGAGGCCGGACACTCGGTGCCCTCGAGCAACCAGCTGAAGCATCTGGTCGACCTCCATAAGGTGGCCGAGCAGGCCATGAAGGGCCTTATAGTTCGGCTGTGGCCTGGAGAGGCCCTGCCTGGGAGCTACTTCGGGGTAGTGAGGCGGCTAGTGGATGCCTGTCCGTGGCTTGACGTCGTCAAGCGCTCCGTATGCATCGAAGGTGCCCGTAGAGCTTTTGCCCGTGCTAAAGTGCACTGGGGCAAGATGGATGCGGACAAGCTTGTGAAGGATGGGCCACCGCAGGGCAAGGAGCATCGCCACCCCGAGATGTATTATGAGGGCGTCCTGAAGGGCGCCCGCCTTGTGGCGGACGAATGTTGCAAAGATGTAATATTTGAGTGAACTTGTTCGTTTTATCCTGTGCGCTGAAAACTTGTTCATATGCGCTATGCAACGCTTGTTTTAATTTAAAATATTACCTTCTATGTGGCCGTTTATCGAGTTTCAGAGATGGCGAGTCGTCGGCTTCTGCCCCCCATGCCACGAGTGCTGGGGTGTTCGGGATAAACCTGAGCACTCTTTTTCCCATTCTTGGGTCCTTCGAGGGAGGTGCTCAGCACAACGAACAAGGCAATCAGACTATAATGCGTTATCACTCTCACTTAGCCAGAGAATTCTATAATTTTAAATTTTGGCGAAGCCCCTAGTGTTCAGAAGACCGAGTTCGGGGCGCTATACACGCCTAGGCCGTACAAAGCCGACTCCTCGCTCTAAGCGGCATAAGTATTTAGGGACTCGAAACCTCCCGAACAGCGACCAGCTCTCGCCCTATCCTGACAGTCAGTTTTAGCTTTCTCTACTGAGGTGCTTAGCCCAGCTCAACTGGGGCACAATCACAGTAGTTCTCCCAGCGCTACCTTAACCGATATAGCGGAACGTAAGGTACCAAAACAAGGGAGCCGGGCAAACCCAACTATTGACCAAAGACATGATTCGGAGCTGATGCATATAATGCTATAAGTTCGGAGGGCCACACTTTGTGAAAGTGTTCGGACCTCTCACGCCATATTATGGGGTGCTTGAGCCGCTGGCGTATGGACCGTACCAAAGTGTACGGGTGCTAAATGTCATAACTGGACATATGTATTTAAAAAGAAATGAATAGAGAATGCAATAATAAGCTGAAGCTAAGCATTGTTTATTTTAAAAGGCGACTGTGAAAGCAGAACGATACAAATAGTGCGATAAGCAACAGATGGGACTATTTGACATGTCCCCCTCCAGGGGCGAGCTGCGAGACGGTATGTAAGACAGGTATTTTGCTTGTTATAGAGACCACCTGGGAATTCGACGTAGCTTTGTGCCTCCTTAGTTGTTGCATCATGTGTTTGGCGGTTGTACTGCCGAACAGGCCTTCCGAAGAGTGGAGTCCTGAAAGTAGGAAATAATGACAAAATCAGGAGCCCCTAGTGCGGTTGAGCCGCATTTTTGGGCGTGCCGTGGTCGTGCCCCTCCCCTTGTGCCCATGGTATTTTCAGAGCGTAGTTATGTACGCGTAGTACTAATTTCGCAGTTTTGCAAGGGCTGGGGTTGGGGCCGTATTGCTACGCTTGCTCGGAACGTGCCAGGCGGTCTTGTTGTAGGTTACTCCGGGTGCGCTTGACGGTGTCCGGACATTTAATAGCCGGACTGGAGAATTGCCTTGAGAGGCTGCTTTGTACATCCGCTGCGAGGGCCATCGTGTGCTCCTCCGTTCGAAGAGAGCGTTCGGTGTTTCCATTGATCGTAATGACACCTCGAGGGCCTGGCATCTTGAGTTTGAGATATGCGTAGTGCGGCACCGCATTGAACTTTGCAAATGCGGTTCGTCCGAGCAGTGCGTGATAGCCACTGCGGAACGAGACTATGTCGAAGATTAACTCCTCGCTTCGGAAATTATCCGGGGATCCGAAGACCACTTCAAGTGTAACTGAGCCTGTACAGTTGGCCTCTACACCTGGTATGACGCCTTTAAAGGTCGTTTTTGTGGGTTTAATCCTTGAGGGATCTATGCCCATTTTCCGCACTGTATCCTGATAAAGCAGGTTCAGGCTGCTGCCGCTGTCCATAAGGACTCTAGTGAAGTGAAATCCGTCAATGATTGGGTCTAGAACCAATGTGGCGAATCCGCCATGGTGGATGCTAGTGGGGTGGTACCTTCGATCAAAAGTGATCGGGCAGGAGGACCATGTGTTGAACTTTGGGGCGACTGGCTCCAACGCATATACGTCCCTGAGTGCACGCTTCCGCTCCCTTTTGGGGATGTGGGTTGTGTATATCATGTTCACCGTCCACACTTGTGGGTGGAAGCCCTTCTGTTCACTATTGTTTGGCGGCCGGGGCTCTTTGTCCTCGTCGCTGTGCAGCCCATTGTCTCTGTTTTTGGCATTTAACTTGCCAGCCTGCTTGAACACCCAACAATCTCTGTTGGTGTGATTGGCTGGTTTTTCGGGGGTGCCATGTATCTGGCACGAGCGATCGAGTATACGGTCCAAACTGGACTGTCCCGGAGTGTTCCTCTTAAATGGCTTTTTTCGCTGACCGGGCTTAGAGCCTCTGAATCCGGCATTAACTACCATATCTTCAGCGTTGTCGCTGTTAATAAGGCGCTTGTGCTTGTTGCGATGCGACCTGCCATTGCTGTCCTTGGTATCCAAATTACTAGGGCTCTTGGTCATGTTATTGCTACGAGCCAGCCAGCTGTCTTCTCCCGCGCAAAAGTGGGTCATGAATGTCGTGAGGGCTGTCATAGATTTTGGCTTTTCCTGTCCAAGGTGCCGGGCAAGCCACTCGTCACGGATGTTATGCTTGAAGGCTGATAGGGCCTCTGCGTCCGGACAGTCGACGATTTGATTTTTCATGGTTAGGAACCGTGTCCAGAATTGTCTGGCAGATTCTTCTGGCTGCTGAATTATGTGGCTCAGGTCATCGGCGTCTGGTGGTCGCACATAAGTGCCTTGGAAATTGCCGAGGAATGCGGCTTCCAGGTCCTCCCAACAACCAATTGATTCTGCTGGCAGGCTGTTAAGCCAATGCCGAGCTGGTCCTTTAAGCTTGAGTGGGAGGTATTTGATGGCGTGTAGATCATCGCCACAGGCCATGTGGATATGAAGGAGATAGTCCTCGATCCATACTGCAGGAACTGTTGTGCCATCGTATGATTCAATGTTTACGGGTTTGATACCCTCTGGGATTTGATGATCCTTTACTTCATCTGTGAAGCATAGGGGGTGTGCGGCGCCTCTGTACTGGGCTATATCACGACGTAGCTCAAATGAGCTTTGTCTGCTGTGTTCGGCCCGACCAGATTTACTGTATCCGGTGTGACGGTTATCGTCTCGTGTCGTGGGGCACCCGCGCGATCCGTAGATCGATCTTGTTTGCCTTGCCCTGTCTTCCAACATCTCTCGCAGGTCTAGCGCATTTCCCCGTGCCTTGGTATTTTTTGAGCGACGCCGGGGTGCGACTTGAGTGGAGGGCCGGGAGTACTCTTTGTCGCGGCCGTGAGGTGGCCGGTCAGCTTCATCATGTGCTGGTGATGTAGGTTTAAGTGCTTCCTCCTCTAAACGGGGTAGCAACATGCGCTTTGGGTAGCTCTTGGAGGGGCATCGAGTTCGTATTCCTCGGCCGCAAGGACTTCCGTCCATTTGTCGTCTAGCAAGTCTTGATTAGCTCTAAGCTGTTGCAGTTTTTTCTTAAGGCTACTCGATGTGGCCATAAGCCTGCGCTTAAAGTGCTCTTGTTCAACGGGATCCTCAGGCACGACAAATTCGTCGTCGCCGAGGCTTGCCTCGTCTTTGGAAGGAGGCATGTAATTATCATCCTCTTCTTCTCTGTCTGCCGCTCTCTCAGGGGGGCTGGCTTCTCCATCCTCCTGCGCTGAATCTTTCTAAAAGGAGTTGTCTTTGGCACTGTCCGGGGTGTTATTATCTCCCGTGCCGGCATCACCATTTTTCTTTGGTGGGACTTGGAGCGGCGCCGCTTACGCCGGCGCTTGGGTTGCTTCTTAGAGGGGTCATCCCCCGTTGTTCTGTCGCCATTGCCTTCTTTGGGTGTATCCACCATATATATGTCATATGACGAGGTGGCTTTCCAGTGCCCTATAGGCGCTGGTTCATGTTCGTCTCCTACATCATCGTCCATACTGTCGATGTCTTCGGAGTCGAAGTCGAGCATGTCGATTAAATCATCGACAGTGGCTACGAAGTGGGTGGTGGGTGAGCGTCAAATTTCTTCGTCGTCCGCATCCCAATCATGTTGGCCATAGTCCGACCAGGGATCTCCTGACAAAGAGAGAGACCTTAGTGAATTCAGGATGTCGCCAAAGGGCGAGTGCTTAAAGATATCCACGGCGGTGAATTCCATGATCGGCACCCAATCGGATTCGATTGGCAGGGGCGCGGAAGGTTCGGAGTCCAGAAAAGAGTCCGGCACCTTGGAGTCACGGGCTTCGGAGAGGATGAGGCTGGTGTTCGGCTCGATCGCGATTGAGACTGCAGCCCCTGAGGCGGTGTCTAGCCACCCGTCCTCGATCGACGCAGTTGGCTCCAAGCTAAGGGTCGGAGCTGATGCGGGCGCGGCCTCTAGGGTACTGTTCGGTGGTAGAGCTAGGTCATACCCATCGTGACAGTGCGGCGCGCCCGGCTGTGGCTCAAATCCGTCGAAGATCAAGTCTCCACGGATGTTGGCTGTGTAGTTCAAACTTCCAAATCTGACCAGATGGCCAGGGGCGTAGCTATCAATCTGCTCCAGATGGCCAAGCGAATTAGCCCGCAGTGCAAAGCCGCCGAACACGAAGATCTGTCCTGGGAGAAAGGTCTCACCCTGGACCGCATCGTTGTTGATGATCGGAGGAGCCATCGCGCCTAAAGGTGACGACACAGAGGAACTCTCAATGAAAGCACCAATGTCGGTGTCAAAACCGGCGGATCTCGGGTAGGGGGTCCCGAACTATGCGTCTAGGCCGGATGGTAATAGGAGGCAGGGGACACAATAATTTACCCAGGTTCGGGCCCTCTTGATGGAGGTAAAACCCTATGTCCTGCTTGATTAATATTGATGATATGGGTAGTACAAGAGTATATCTACCACGAGATCAAAGAGGCTAAACCCTAGAAGCTAGCCTATGGTATGATTGTTGTTCGTCCTATGGACTAAAACCCTCCGGTTTATATAGACACCGGAGAGGGCTAGGGTTACAGAGACTCGGTTACAATGGGAGGAGATCTACATATCCGTATTGCCAAGTGTCGGTATCAAAATCGGCAGATCTCGGGTAGGGGGTCCCGAACTGTGCGTCTAGGCCGGATGGTAACAGTAGGCAAGGGACAGGAAGTTTTACCCAGGTTCAAACCCTATGTCCTGCTTGATTAATATTTATGATATGGGTAGTACAAGAGTAGATCTACCACGAGATAGGAGAGGCTAAACCCTAGAAGCTAGCCTATGGTATGATTGTTGTTCTGTATGTTGTCCTACGGACTAAAACCCTCCGGTTTATATAGACACCGGAGACGGTTAGGGTTACACAAAGTCGGTTATAATGGTGTCACATCCCTAGTCTGGTATGACCTAGGTTAGTTAGCCATTTGTGCATCATATTTAAATTTCATTTAAATTTGAAATGAGGATTGGTGGAACCCTCAGAATCATTTTTGAAAATGACCCAAATAAAAATTTCTCCAAAAGGGTCCAAGAAAATGCTCATGATGCCCTCTAAAAATATTGGACAGAGATAAAAATCAAAACAATATTTTTAGGAGCTCATGGATATTTATTTTGGCCATTTGGAATTAATACAATAATTATTTGCTTGGATATATAAATGTTATATATATTTTATATGTCCAAAATTATGCCAATTATAACAGAGCTCTGGAATAATACCATTAGCCCCTACAAAAATTGGCATAATAAAATAAAATGGTTTGGTATTTTTATTAAACCAAACAAATGTCAGAAAAAAATAGAAAAGGGAAATAAAACAGGAAAACCTCACCTGTGCTTACCTGGGGCTCTCCCCTGCGCAGCCCAGCAGCAGCAGGCCGGCCCAGCCAGGAGGCGGCCCAGCCCACCTGGCCCCCCCCTCCTCTGTCGTCTTCCTCCCCGACAGGGGAACGGCGCGTGCCGACGCGCGCTCACCGCCGCGCCTCCACCTCCTGCTTCCCTGGCCACCTCCTGCTTCCTCCTTGTCGCCTGGAACGCCCCGGACGACGCCACGCAGCCCCGACCGCCCTCTCACTCTCTCATTCCTTCCCCCTCCCCTGGTTCTCTCTCCCCCTCGCACACCCGAGCGCCATCGCTGCCGCCGCTCGCCGTTGCCGTGGCCACCGGTCTCCCCTCGCCTCCCCGACACGCGCAGGAGCTCCGCTCCTCCGCCCTGAAGCTCCCCGTCAAGCCGTGCCCCTCCGGACACCCCGTGGAGCCGTCGCCGTCGCCAAATTCGCCTCCGGCCGCCGTGGATCCTCGCCGGCGATTCGGAAGCTACCGGGCATCCCCGACCTCGCCCTCGCGCTCGCTGATTCCGCGGTGAGCCCCCGCACCGAACCCCCTCCTCCCCGTGTCCGTTTGCCCCGTCTAGGCCTTAGCTCCGCCATGGCCGAAGCTCGCCTCCGCTCGAGCTTGTCGCCGGCGTTGCTCCGGCGACCTTTTGGCCACGCCAGTGCACCTAGCACTCTCGCCGCACCCCGTAGTGCCCCGCTAGCGCTTTAGTTCGCGCATTTGCACGCTGGAGCCGCGCCCCCGAACACAGCCGAACTCCGGCGGCCGCAAACGTGGTCGCCGACGTCGTTCTCGGCCACCCCAGCTCCGGCCGAGGGCACTAATCGACGCGCCGCATCGCCAGCTCTTCGAAGAGCCTAAACATGCCCCGAACGGAGCCCTGTGGGTGATTCCCGCGGCGTTCCGCCGTCTCGGGCCTCGCCGGCGGCTAAACGCCGGCGAGTTGATCGGGTTTGACCCCCCAGGGTCGCTGACCAGTGGGCCCGACCCCCCCCCCCTAACCTTTTAATTAAATTAAATTAACCCCTGTTAACCCCCTATCACTGACGTGTGGGTCCCACACGTCAGGTTTGACCCGGACCAGCCCAGTTGACCGCTGATGTCGTGCTGACGTCATGCTGACGCAATTATTTATTTTCTGGAATTATTTAAATC
>NC_057806.1:65727909-65736805 GCF_018294505.1 Triticum aestivum
AGTTGACCGCTGACGTCGTGCTGACGTCATGCTGACGCAATTATTTATTTTCTGGAATTATTTAAATCAGGAAATTCCAGAAATTATTTTAAACTTCAAAAATTCATAACAATTCAACCGTAGCTCAGATTAAAATAATTTATATATGAAAAATTATCAGAAAAATGCAACCTTTCCATCTGTACTAGTTTCATGCATGAAAAACCAACTTATACATGCTGAATATGGGAAAAAACATTATGGCATATATAAGAGACCTAATTTAGAGATGCATTTGAACCTTTTGTTCAAATGGACTTCAAAGCAAATGTTTACTAGTTGCATTAGCTCAAACAGCATCACATCTACATGCCATGTTCATGCATCATATTGTTGCATATGATTGTGTATTGATTGCCGGCACCGTTCCTTCTCGATAGGTCCTACTCCGGAGACGTTCCAGAGTACCTATCTGTGAAGCAGTGCCTCCCTTGTTGATTTACCAGGCAAGCAACCCCCCTTGTTCATTTCGATAAAACCCTACTCTCTCGCTCCTGCTCTCAGTTATTGCATTAGGACAACAACGATTCATCTGCTTCTTTGTGCTGCGGTAGTTGAACCATTCCTCTGCATGACCTGTCATTGCCACAGTAAATAGTTGAAACCCACTAGCATGTGTAGGAGTTGATTGAAGCCATTGTTGTGTTCCTACCATGCTATGCCTGCTATTGCTTAGAGTTGTGTCAGGTCTGGTTCATTGGGAATGAATTGGAGTGTTACGATATGTTCTGATGCTGAGAGTGAAGTATGTGAACACGAATTGGTAAAGGTAGCGGTGAGAGGCCGTGTAGGAGTACATGGTGGGTTGTCTCACTGGAACCGTCCTTAAGCACCGAGTTCTATGTATGTCGTCCAATGACCCGATACTACCACACATTGGGCTCCGGGCGCTCCAAGCCCTCTCGACTTATTAACCGACTTGATCTCTGTCCAGGAGTCGCAACTAGTTTCTGGTGTTTGTAGGTAGTGCTATTTTTCTACCAGGTGGCACCCAGCAGGGTGGGCTTGGGACAGACTAGGCACACGTGGCACGGTGTACCGAGTGGCACCCGGTTGGTGGGCTCGGGAACCCTGCTCACATCGTTTGGGGCCGTGAGCGACACCCCGGCCGGATCTCCTTGCGGATGGAACCCGAATAGGCGATAAACCTGGACTAGAGTCTTGTGTGGTTAGTCAGGTTCTGGCCGACACCCTCGCCAGGCTTCCGCTTGAAGGTTGCCGAGATACATGACGTGTACATGGCGGTAAGTGGCGAGAGCGTGTGTGAAGGAGTACACCCCTGCAGGGTTAACATGATCTATTCGAATAGCCGGGTCCGCGGTTATGGACTTCTTGGATGCTTACATGGTACATAGACAACTTGAAGTGGATACCCTAAAATGCTCAAGACATGTGTGAGTGCTATGGATGGCCTTCTCATAGGGAGACGGGGATGAATCCATAGTAGTGTATTGTGTGGTGATTAGTGGACTCGTGTACGTTGTTTCACCTCCAGAGTTTCTGGTAGTCGTAGATTAGGATAGCCACAGAGTCAAAGCTGGCTTGCTGCAACTAAACCCCACATTACCTCTTGATACAGATGCATGTATGATAGGATCTGATGTAAGTCTTGCTGAGTACCTTTGTACTCATGTTGCTTTATTTATGTTTTTGCAGCGGAGACTTCGGTCTTACTAGTGTTCTCGTGGACTTCGACTAGTAGCTAGTACCTCAGCTACGATCTTGATCGGATGTTGTAGATAGTCAGGCTCTTCAGCCTTTCATTTGTAGATGTCTGTACCCAGACATGTAATGCTTCCGCTTGTTGCTTGAATGCTCTGTATGATGGGTCTTGTGACCCCTGTTTGCAATAATTACTATGACGGCTCTTCTGAGCCTTTATCTATATGAGTTGTTGAGTTATGCTGTGATGCCATGTTGTACATCACATACTTGCATGTTATGCGTACGTGTAATGTGTATTGCTATGTGTGGGATCTGACTATCTAGTTGTTTATTCCTAGTAGCCTCTCTTACCGGGAAATGTCTCCTAGTGCTTCCACTGAGCCCTGGTAGCTTGCTACTGCTCCGGAACACTTAGGCTGGCCGGCATGTGTCCTTCTTCGATCCTGTGTCTGTCCCTTCGGGGAAATGTCACGCGATGAATACCGGAGTCCTGCTAGCCCGCTACAGCCCGGTTCACCGGAGTCCTGTTAGCCCAGTGCTACAGCCTGGATTCACTCGCTGATGACCGACACGTTCGATGCTGGGTCATGAATGCCTGTCCCCGTAAGTTAGTGCCACTTTGAATTTACGACTAGCCATGTCAGCCCGGGCTCTTTATCATATGGATGCTAGCGACACCATCATATACGTGTGCCAAAATGCGCAAACGGTCCCGGGCAAAGGTAAGGCGACACCGTGGGGATACCATGCGTGAGGCCACAAAGCGATATGAGGTGTTACATGCTAGATCGATGTGGCATCGAGTCGGGGTCCTGACAGCTTTGGTATCAGAGCCTGACTACCTGTAGGTTTACCAAGCCATACTGGTCGAAGTTGAGTCTAGAAATTCTTTAGTTATGTAAGGGAATTGATTGTGGGAAGGAACGTAAGGCTCTTTTACTCCTTTACCTCATGGTCTTCCGATCTGAGTCCTCCTATCTTCCGACGGGGTTAAGGAACTAGGCTTCTTTTCCGTCTATCAGGATCACGTGTTACTACTCCGTAGTTCCATAGGATTGGTTGATCAGAGTCATACCCCAGTTTCGAGTACTTCCGGTGTAGTCTGTTTAGTACTATCCCAGAACCTTGAGTGGTGATGTTGAGTTGTTGTACTACCCCATTTTTAGTAGGATGTCTCATTCTGAGCATTTTACTGTCGTTATGCTGCCGAAATTTCCCTAGGAGTTCGAGAGATAGTAATTCCTTGTCCTACATTCTACATTCTATAGTTAATGTTGATTTCGTCCTTGGTTTCGTTTCTCAGGATGTCATCAGCTAAGCGAAGTTCCGTCGCTCGTAGCCAGAACCACGGAGATGGTAGGAATGAGGATCCTCCTGACCAACCTTCGTTGACAGAGTTCATGTTAGAGATGGAGAGGAACAAGCGTGAGTCCAACCGCTTGTTGGCACGTATCGAGGAGAACACTGCACATCAGTTCAAAGGGTCTGCTACCATTCATGACTTCATTCGCTTGCACCCACCTACCTTTCATCATTCCATCGAGCCACTCGACGCAGATGACTGGCTCCGTAGCATCACTCATAAGCTGCGTTCCGCGAGCGTAGCTGAAGATGACAAGGTCACCTATGCTGCATACCACCTGGAAGGTCCTGCTAGTCTTTGGTGGCAGAACTATGAGACTTTTCTTCCAGCTGGCCAGATTCCTACCTGGAAGGATTTCACTGAGTCTTTTCGCGAGCATCACATTCCCCAGGCCCTCCTTGATCGCAAGAGAGAAGAGTTCTGTAGTCTCACCCAGAGTAAGATGGTTGTTGATGCTTATAGCAGAGAGTTCGAGAACCTTGCCCGCTATGCCACAGAAGAAGTGTCCACGGACGCCAAGAAGCAAGCTAGGTTCCGGAAGGGTCTCAACCCCAAGTTGCGTCGTGATCTCCACCTGCATCATTGTGATACATTCCAAGCCCTTGTGAACAAGGCCATCAATGCAGAGACAGCTCAACTCACTTACGAGGAGTCTCGTAAGCACACCCGTGATTTGGGATCTCCCTCTGGCTCTAGCTCCCAGAAACGCCGGATTTGGGTTCCAAACTCCGCTCTTCCTTCCGGTTATACACCGAGGTCATCTCATGTGGTGCCTCCTCCAGCTCAGTCGTATGTTCCACCCAGGCCTACTGGTAGACCGTTTGTCAGTGCGGGTCCCCGTCCAACCTCAGGGACTTGCTTCACATGCGGGAAGCCAGGACACTATGCACGTGATTGCTCTCAGACAAGTTATGCTCCACCCCAGCCCGAGAAGACTGTTGGCTGTATTAAGCCATCACGCAAGATGATCAGTGTCAAGTCAGCCCCCACTGAACGTGGACGTGTGCATCACGTCTCAGCTAAAGACGCTCATAATGATCCAGATGTCGTTCTTAGCACACTCCTCGTCAATTGTCACCCAGCATCAGTTCTATTCGATACTGGAGCATCTCACTCCTTCATTTCTGAAAGCTATGCTAACTTGCACAACCTGTCATTTTGTGAAATGCCAACTCCGCTAGTCATCCAAACTCCTGGATCCAAATGGCAAACCTCTAGTGTAAGCCATGGTAACGAAATCCTTGTTGACAGACTTGTATTCCTTGCATCACTTGTAGCCCTCAAGTCTTCAGATATTAACATCATCTTGGGTATGGACTGGATGACAGCTCATCATGCCAAGATTGATTGTTACACAAGATCTGTTCAACTTACACACCCATCTGGCAAGATAGTCACCGTCTCCACTAGAGTTGCAAAGCGTCAGCTCTATTCTCTTAATGCCAGCCCTCTTCCAGATCTTGAAGATATTCCGGTAGTCCGTGACTTTCCGGATGTCTTTCCAGAGGAACTGCCAGGTGTTCCACCTGACAGAGATGTAGAGTTCGTCATAGATCTTATCCCAGGAACAGCTCCAATCTCCTGGAGACCTTACAAGATGGCACCCCTAGAACTAGCCGAGCTTAAGAAACAACTTGATGAGTCCTTGCAAAAGGGTTTCATCCGTCCTAGTTCTTCTCCTTGGGCTTGCCCCGTCCTCTTCATCAAGAAGAAAGATGGTACGGACCGGATGGTTGTAGATTATCGTCCCGTTAATTTGGTCACGATAAAGAACAAGTATCCGCTTCCCAGGATCAACGACCTGTATGATCAGCTCGCTGGATCCTCAGTCTTCTCCAAGATGGATTTAAGATTAGGCTACCATCAAATCAAGATCAGAAACGGGGACATTCCCAAGACAGCTTTTGTCACTCATTATGGTCAGTACGAGTACACCGTCATGTCCTTCGGCCTAACCAACGCCCCAGCCACATTCTCCCGCTTGATGAACTCGATCTTCATGGAGTACTTAGATAAGTTCGTCGTGGTTTACCTCGATGACATTCTTATTTACTCGAAGAACGAGGAAGAGCATGCCGAACATCTTAGACTTGTTTTAGAAAAACTTAGAGAACACCGCCTTTATGCCAAGTTCTCCAAGTGTGAATTTTGGTTGCCAGAAGTGACCTACCTAGGCCACGTAATCTCTGGTAAGGGCATTGCTGTCAATCCCGAGAGAGTTCAAGCCGTTCTCGATTGGACTCCACTTGAGACCGTGAAACAAGTTAGGAGCTTCCTTGGTCTAGCCAGCTATTGTCGCCGCTTTGTTGAAAACTTCTCCAAAGTAGCCAAACCCCTCACGGAACTTCTCAAGAAAGATAAAAAGTTCGAGTGGTCCCCACAGTGTGAGTACAGTTTTCAGGAACTGAAAAGACGCCTGACTTCTGCTCCCATACTTGTGCCACCGGATTTCACTAAAGACTTTATTATCTACTGCGACGCCTCACGACAGGGACTAGGTTGCATCCTTATGCAGGATCGTCATGTGATTGCCTATGCATCTCGACAGTTACATCCACATGAAGGGAATTATCCTACACATGATCTAGAGCTTGCAGCCGTAGTCTATGCACTCAAGACCTGGCGACATTATCTCCTTGGTAAACGTTGCGAGATCTACACTGATCACCAGAGTCTCAAGTATATCTTCACCCAACCGGATCTGAACCTTAGGCAAAGACGTTGGTTGGAGTTAATCACAAATTATGATCTAGGGATTACCTACACCCCAGGCAAAGCCAATGTCATGGCTGATGCTCTAAGCCGTAAGTCCTATTGCAACAATCTCATGTTGCAGCAAGGCCAACCACTTCTCCATGAGGAATTCTGTAAGCTTAACCTTCACATTGCTCCTCGCGGATTCCTTTCTACCCTGGTGGTGAAACCTGATCTTAAGGATCAGATTATCGCAGCTCAAAAGCAAGACATAGGAATTTCCCGGATCAAGAGAAACATTAAGAAGGGAGTTGGTGGATGTTTCTCTATGGATGATCGTGGTGTTGTTTTCTTTGGGAATCGCTTGGTGGTTCCCAAGAAGCAACATCTTCGTCAGTTGATTCTTAAGGAGGCGCATGAATCTCCTCTCACGATTCATCCCGGTAGCACTAAGATGTATCAGGACCTACGCCAGAGGTTCTGGTGGACTAGGATGAAGAGAGAAATCGCTGAGTTCATTGCTAAATGTGACGTTTGTCGTCGCGTTAAGGCAGAGCATCAAAGACCCGCTGGCACCCTTCAGCCTTTAGCTATTCCTGAATGGAAATGGGATAAAGTTGGTATGGACTTCATCACCGGTTTTCCCAGGACCAAGAGAGGGAATAACGCTATCTTCGTAGTCATTGATCGTCCCTCCGAAGTGGCTCACTTCCTTCTTGTTCGAGAGAGTATCACTGCTAGTCAGCTTGCTGACTTATACATTTCCCGAATAGTATCACTCCATGGTGTTCCACTAGAGATCAATTTAGACCGTGGCAGCCTTTTCACTTCTCATTTCTGGGAGAGTTTCCAAACTGCCATGGGAACCCATCTTTCCTTCAGTACCGCTTTCCACCCTCAGTCGAGTGGTCAGGTGGAACGGGTCAATCAAATTCTCGAAGACATGCTCAGAGCTTGCGTTATCTCATTCGGTATGGATTGGGAGAAATGTCTTCCTTTCGCCGAGTTTGCTTATAACAATAGCTACCAATCCAGCCTCAAGAAAGCTCCTTTTGAGGTTCTCTATGGACGAAGATGTCGAACACCTTTGAACTGGTCAGAAACCGGTCAAAGACAATTCTTTGGACCGGATATGATCCAGGAGGCAGAAGAGCAAGTTCGCATCATTCGTGAAAATTTGAAAACAGCCCAGTCTCGTCAGAAAAGTCAGTACGATCGTCATCATAAGGATGTGACTTATGAAATTGGCGACCAAGCTTACCTTCGGGTTACTCCTTTGAAGGGTACCCATCGTTTCGGTATCAAGGGCAAGTTGGCTCCTCGTTACATTGGTCCTTTTCGTATTCTCGCTAAACGAGGAGAGGTTGCCTACCAGTTGGAACTACCCCCACATCTTTCTCGAGTTCATGATGTCTTCCACGTCTCTCAACTCAGGCGTTGCTTCTCGGATCCCATCCGCGGAGTGGACCATGAAACGCTTGATCTCCAAGATAACCTCACATACCGAGAGTACCCGGTTCGCATTCTTGATCAAGCAGAGCGTGTCACTCGACGTCAGAACATCAAGTTTCTCAAAGTTCATTGGTCTCATCATTCCGAGAGAGAAGCTACTTGGGAGCGAGAAGATCGTCTTCGACTGGAGTACCCCGCTTTTTTTCCGTCGACCCCTGAATCTCGGGACAAGATTTTTTCAAGTGGGGGCGAGTTGTCACATCCCTAGTCTGGTATGACCTAGGCTAGTTAGCCATTTGTGCATCATATTTAAATTTCATTTAAATTTGAAATGAGGATTGGTGGAACCCTCAGAATCATTTTTGAAAATGACCCAAATAAAAATTTCTCCAAAAGGGTCCAAGAAAATGCTCATGATGCCCTCTAAAAATATTGGACAGAGATAAAAATCAAAACAATATTTTTAGGAGCTCATGGATATTTATTTTGGCCATTTGGAATTAATACAATAATTATTTGCTTGGATATATAAATGTTATATATATTTTATATGTCCAAAATTATGCCAATTATAACAGAGCTCTGGAATAATACCATTAGCCCGTACAAAAATTGGCATAATAAAATAAAATGGTTTGGTATTTTTATTAAACCAAACAAATGCCAGAAAAAAATAGAAAAGGGAAATAAAACAGGAAAACCTCACCTGTGCTTACCTGGGGCTCTCCCCTGCGCAGCCCAGCAGCAGCAGGCCGGCCCAGCCAGGAGGCCGCCCAGCCCACCTGGCCCCCCCTCCTCTGTCGTCTTCCTCCCCGACAGGGGAACGGCGCGTGCCGACGCGCGCGCACCGCCGCGCCTCCACCTCCTGCTTCCCTGGCCACCTCCTGCTTCCTCCTCGTCGCCTGGAACGCCCCGGATGACGCCACGCAGCCCCGACCGCCCTCTCACTCTCTCATTCCTTCCCCCTCCCCTGGTTCTCTCTCCCCCTCGCACACCCGAGCGCCATCGCTGCCGCCGCTCGCCGTTGCCGTGGCCACCGGTCTCCCCTCGCCTCCCCGACACGCGCAGGAGCTCCGCTCCTCCGCCCTGAAGCTCCCCGTCAAGCCGTGCCCCTCCGGACACCCCGTGGAGCCGTCGCCGTCGCCAAATTCGGCTCCGGCCGCCGTGGATCCTGGCCGGCGATTCGGAAGCTACCGGGCATCCCCGACCTCGCCCTCGCGCTCGCTGATTCCACGGTGAGCCCCCGCACCGAACCCCCTCCTCCCCGTGTCCGTTTGCCCCGTCTAGGCCTTAGCTCCGCCATGGCCGAAGCTCGCCTCCGCTCGAGCTTGTCGCCGGCGTTGCTCCGGCGACCTTTTGGCCACGCCAGTGCACCTAGCACTCTCGCCGCACCCCGTAGTGCCCCGCTAGCGCTTTAGTTCGTGCATTTGCACGCTGCAGCCGCGCCCCCGAACACAGCCGAACTCCGGCGGCCGCAAACGTGGTCGCCGACGTTGTTCTCGGCCACCCCAGCTCCGGCCGAGGGCACTACTCGACGCGCCGCATCGCCAGCTCTTCGAAGAGCCTAAACACGCCCCAAACGGAGCCCTGTGGGTGATTCCCGCGGCGTTCCGCCATCTCGGGCCTCGCCGGCGGCTAAACGCCGGCGAGTTGACCGGGTTTGACCCCCCAGGGCCGCTGACC
>NC_057806.1:65737210-65767017 GCF_018294505.1 Triticum aestivum
GTCAGGTTTGACCCGGACCAGCCCAGTTGACCGCTGACGTCGTGCTGACGTCATGCTGACGCAATTATTTATTTTCTGGAATTATTTAAATCAGGAAATTCCAGAAATTATTTTAAACTTCAAAAATTCATAACAATTCAACCGTAGCTCAGATTAAAATAATTTATATATGAAAAATTATCAGAAAAATGCAACCTTTCCACCTGTACTAGTTTCATGCATGAAAAACCAACTTATACATGCTGAATATGGGAAAACACATTATGGCATATATAAGAGACCTAATTTAGAGATGCATTTGAACCTTTTGTTCAAATGGACTTCAAACCAAATGTTTACTAGTTGCATTAGCTCAAACAGCATCACATCTACATGCCATGTTCATGCATCATATTGTTGCATATGATTGTGTATTGATTGCCGGCACCGTTCCTTCTCGATAGGTCCTACTCCGGAGACGTTCCAGAGTACCTGTCTGTGAAGCAGTGCCTCCCTTGTTGATTTACCAGGCAAGCAACCCCCCTTGTTCATTTCGATAAAACCCTACTCTCTCGCTCCTGCTCTCAGTTATTGCATTAGGACAACAACGATTCATCTGCTTCTTTGTGCTGCGGTAGTTGAACCATTCCTCTGCATGACCTGTCATTGCCACAGTAAATAGTTGAAACCCACTAGCATGTGTAGGAGTTGATTGAAGCCATTGTTGTGTTCCTACCATGCTATGCCTGCTATTGCTTAGAGTTGTGTCAGGTCTGGTTCATTGGGATTGAATTGGAGTGTTACGATATGTTCTGATGCTGAGAGTGAAGTATGTGAACACGAATTGGTAAAGGTAGCGGTGAGAGGCCGTGTAGGAGTACATGGTGGGTTGTCTCACTGGAACCGTCCTTAAGCACCGAGTTCTATGTATGTCGTCCAATGACCCGATACTACCACACATTGGGCTCCGGGCGCTCCAAGCCCTCTCGACTTATTAACCGACTTAATCTCTGTCCAGGAGTCGCAACTAGTTTCTGGTGTTTGTAGGTAGTGCTATTTTTCTACCAGGTGGCACCCGGCAGGGTGGGCTTGGGACAGACTAGGCACACGTGGCACGGTGTACCGAGTGGCACCCGGTTGGTGGGCTCGGTAACCCTGCTCACATCGTTTGGGGCCGTGAGCGACACCCCGGCCAGATCTCCTTGCGGATAGAACCCGAATAGGCGATAAACCTGGACTAGAGTCTTGTGTGGTTAGTCAGGTCGTGGCCGACACCCTCGCCAGGCTTCCGCTTGAAGGTTGCCGAGATACATGACGTGTACATGGCGGTAAGTGGCGAGAGCGTGTGTGAAGGAGTACACCCCTGCAGGGTTAACATGATCTATTCGAATAGCCGGGTCCGCGGTTATGGACTTCTTGGATGCTTACATGGTACATAGACAACTTGAAGTGGATACCCTAAAATGCTCAAGACATGTGTGAGTGCTATGGATGGCCTTCTCGTAGGGAGACGGGGATGAATCCATAGTAGTGTATTGTGTGGTGATTAGTGGACTCGTGTACGTTGTTTCACCTCCAGAGTTTCTGGTAGTCGTAGATTAGGATAGCCACAGAGTCAAAGCTGGCTTGCTGCAACTAAACCCCACATTACCTCTTGATACAGATGCATGTATGATAGGATCTGATGTAAGTCTTGCTGAGTACCTTTGTACTCATGTTGCTTTATTTATGTTTTTGCAGCGGAGACTTCGGTCTTACTAGTGTTCTCGTGGACTTCGACTAGTAGCTAGTACCTCAGCTACGATCTTGATCGGATGTTGTAGATAGTCAGGCTCTTCAGCCTTTCATTTGTAGATGTCTGTACCTAGACATGTAATGCTTCCGCTTGTTGCTTGAATGCTCTGTATGATGGGTCTTGTGACCCCTGTTTGCAATAATTACTATGACGGCTCTTCTGAGCCTTTATCTATATGAGTTGTTGAGTTATGCTGTGATGCCATGTTGTACATCACATACTTGCATGTTATGCGTACGTGTAATGTGTATTGCTATGTGTGGGATCTGACTATCTAGTTGTTTATTCCTAGTAGCCTCTCTTACCGGGAAATGTCTCCTAGTGCTTCCACTGAGCCCTGGTAGCTTGCTACTGCTCCGGAACACTTAGGCTGGCCGGCATGTGTCCTTCTTCGATCCTGTGTCTGTCCCTTCGGGGAAATGTCACGCGATGAATACCGGAGTCCTGCTAGCCCGCTACAGCCCGGTTCACCGGAGTCCTGTTAGCCCAGTGCTACAGCCTGGATTCACTCGCTGATGACCGACACGTTCGATGCTGGGTCATGAATGCCTGTCCCCGTAAGTTAGTGCCACTTTGAATTTACGACTAGCCATGTCAGCCCGGGCTCTTTATCATATGGATGCTAGCGACACCATCATATACGTGTGCCAAAATGCGCAAATGGTCCCGGGCAAAGGTAAGGCGACACCGTGGGGATACCATGCGTGAGGCCGCAAAGCGATATGAGGTGTTACATGCTAGATCGATGTGGCATCGAGTCGGGGTCCTGACAAATGGTAGGAGATTTACATATCCGTATCGCCAAGCTTGCCCTCCACGCCAAGGAAAGTCCGTTCCGGACACGGGACGAAGTCTTCAATCTTGTATCGTCATAGTCCAGGAGTCCGGCCGAAGGTATAGTCCGGCTATCCGAACACCCCCTAATCCAGGACTCCCTCAGTAGCCCCTGAACCAGGCTTCAATGACGACGAGTCCGGCGCGCAGATTGTCTTCGGCATTGCAAGGCGTGTTCCTCCTCCAAGTACTTCATAGAAGATTTTGAACACAAATATAGTGTCCGGCTCTGCAAAATAAGTTTCCACATATTGCCATAGAGAGAATAATATTTACACAAATCTAATATGCTGACGTATTCCGTAGTGTGACACACCACGGCCAAGCCTTTATCTGAATTGTTTTATTATCCCACCTCAGCGCGTCATGCGAGGCTGTTTCCTTGGCACGTCTTGTTAAAGCAGAGATCGTGTCCCCTTATTCCGGGATCCTCATCAATACGGGCGTGGGTAACCCAACCGTGCCATTGATTACGGCGCTTGGAGATAAGTGAGTTTTACCAGGCTGGTGCGGACACGTAGTTGCGTCCACCCATATAAGGGGATAAGGACCACCTTTTCACCTACGCCTTCTTCCTCCTCTGCCTATCCATTCTCGCGCACTCGGGCTCCAGCACCCAAGTCCGCACTCCCCACCTCAACCTTCTCTAGCCATGTCCGGAGCGGGAGGCAAGTGGATGGTCTCCTCCGTCACGGAGGGGCACATCAAAAAACTGAGGAAGGCCGGATACTTGTCTAACGACATCGCACACCGACTTCCCGAAGAGGGGCATCTCCTCCCCACCCCAAGGCCCCATGAGAGGGTAGTGTTCCTTCCCCACTTCCTCCGCAGACTGGGCTTTCCTATCCACCCATTCGTCTGGGGACTCATGTTCTACTACGGCCTGGATTTCCATGATCTGGCCCCGAACTTCATCCTCAACATCTCGGTGTTTATCGTCATGTGCGAGGCTTTCCTCTGCATCCGCCCCCATTTCGGCCTATGGCTCAAGACTTTCAATGTCAAGCCGAAGGTGGTGCGTGGCAACTAGGTGGAGTGCGGAGGCGCCATGGTGGGCAAGATGCCCAATGTCTTATGGCTCGAGGGCTCCTATGTGGAGACCCTGAAGGAGTGGCAATCGGGGTGGTTTTACATCACCGTGCCGCGCAACCCTGAGTGGGTCGCAGCCCCCGAGTTTCGGTCCATACCCCCAATGCGGCTCACGTCCTGGAAAGAGACGGGCCTATCGTGGGGTAGCAAAGGAGAGGTGACTAGACTGCAAACATGCATCCAAACCCTGGTGGACAAGCAGCTCAAGCTTGTCAACATAGTCCAGGTTATGCTCATCCACCTGATCCTCCCATGTCAACAACGGGCCTTCAATCTATGGGAGTTCAACCTGGCGCAGCACCGAACTCTGAGTAGGCTCTTCAACATGACGTACGAAGATGCCTGGAAGGTGCTTTTCAAGGGCGCCGAGGCTCCTGCATCCGCTACCGAGGATCGTGGATTCAGCGCGCAGCATCACACTAGCGCGGTAAGTTGTTTGTACCTTTTACAGGGTATTAGTTTTTCATAGTTTAACTCTATGCGGGATCTAAGCTCCCTTACCTTTGACAGGTTTGGCAGGCGAAGTCCGGACAGATCGACTGTCCGGCTCCTTTGCCCGAAGACCCAGCCGATGCCCGCTTGGCGAAGCTGCTGGTTCCGGCACCCCATGTGGTGCCGGAGAATAAGGCCACAAAGAAGGCCACGGGGACTCGAAAGAGTGCCCGGCGCCAGGAGGTGTCGGGTTCATCATCCAACGACTCCAAGGCGCATTGCTCCCGTGAAGACGAGGAGGAGGAAGAAGAGACCTCTCCCCCCCAGCGGGAGGAGAGAAGAAAAGGAAGGCCGCCCTCACTGGGGAGGCCGAAGGGTCCAAGAAGGGGAGAACCCTTCCCCCGGACTACTCCACCGACACCGATGACGGCGGAGAAGAGTGGCCGCTCAGGGCCAAGCCCCTGGCGAAATCGTAAGTATCCGGATACCATAGTAATTCATAGTATTCCTTTATTGCACAGCTTTCCCTTATGTCGAATATGATTATGCAGCCCACCCAAAGACCGGCTCGACGCATCATCGGGCGGTTCACTAGACTCGTCGGATGTGAATTCGCTTCCGACCGCTTCCTCCCCCCGCCCTACGGACGACGCCGAAGTGTTGTCTCAACAGGTTCCAAGCTGGGAGGAGGTGGTCCTGGAGGCGCCGCAAGGCGACCTCCCGGACTCCAGGAGTAAAGGGGATAAAACCCCCCAGGGCTCTAAGTCCGGCTCTAGGCCGGACACTGCTCCGGAACCTTCAAAGGTTCCAGAGTCCGGCAGGGGACCTCCTTCCAAGAGGAGCAAGCCCACCGTGCTGGTGACCCCCGTCCAACCGGAGGCGCCGGATAATCTGTTGGAGGTGCTCAAAGGCGCCTCCATCGACGAGGAGCACCGCACCATTATGAGTGCGGTGGTCCAGAAGGTTCAGTCCGCCAAGAGCTGACTGACTGAAGCTTGTACTAGCCTTTTAACAAGCTTTGAGGTAAGTAAAGAATGTGTAAATAATATTACCGCATAGACAGTAGCCCCTGATGCTCTGTTTGGCGTTCGGGAAGAAAAGCCGAATAGAGGATCAAATAAAATTTGCTGGAGTATAACAAAAAGGAGTCAATATGCGTATGCAGGCTTCTCTGCTGGCGTCCGCCGTATTGACTGCGGAAATGGACACGCTAAAGCAGAACCTCGAGCAGTCCGAGCAAGAGCTCGGGCGTGCCAAGAAGCAGCTCGAGGAGAAGGAAGGTAAGAAATACCTTGTTTAAATATATATATAAAAGGTGCAATTGCAAAAAATGATAGGATTATCGTGGCTATTGTAGGGGCCACGTCTGGGGTGGCCACCCTTAAGCAAGCGCTGGTCGAGGCCGAGAAGAGGGCGGCCACAGAGCGCAACGAGCGAGAGAAGTACGAGGCCCAGGTTGGCAAGGTGCGGCAACAGCTCCAGGCTCTCATGAAAAAACATGAGAGTTTGGAGCTTGACTCAAAGACGCGAGCGTCCGAGCTCGCGGTGGCTATTAAAGATGCCATGTCTGCCAAGGCCGAATCCCAGAAGACCCTCCAGGAGTTGGATGCGGCGAAGAAGATAGCGGCGGGTAAGGCATTCTTTATGCAAAGTAAACATGTAAACGTGAGTTACTTGTTACTTACCCGAATCCGAAGTTCTCCAGGAGCCTTCACAGATCTTCCCCGTAGCATGTCCGATGCCGCCGCATTCTATCGAGCCGAGGAGGGCAGCTCGACAGAGAAGGTGTTCTGGTCTCAGTATGCTGAGGCCGGACACCCCGTGCCCCTGAGCGACCAGCTGAAGAAACTGGTCGAGCTCCACAAGGCGGCCGAACAGGCCATGAAGGGCCTCATAGTTCGGTTGTGGCCTGGAGAGGCTCTACCTGGGAGCTATTTTGGGCTGGTGCGGTGGCTGGTGGGGGCCTGTCCAAGGCTCGAAGTCATCAAGCGCTCCGTCCGCATTGAAGGTGCCCGTAGGGCCCTTACCCGTGCTAAGGTGCACTGGGGCAAGCTGGATGCTGAGAAGCTTGTGAAGGACGGGTCGCCGACGGGGAAAGAGCATCGCAAGCCCGAGAATTATTATAAGGATGTTTTGAAGGGTGCCTGCCTTATGGCGGATGAATGTTCCAGGGATGTAATTTTTGAGTAAAACTTGCTCGTTTTGTCCTGTGCGCTGAAAACTTGTTCATATGCGCTAAGCAATGCTGTTCGAATTTAAAATATTACCTTCTGTGCGGCTGTTTATCAATTCTGAGAGATGGCGAGTCATCGGCTTCTACCCCCGTGCCGCTAGTGCTGGGGTGTTCGGGGATAAACCTAAGCGCTCTTTTCCCCATGTTTGGGTCCTTCGAGGGAGGCGCTCAGCACAACAAACAAGGCAATCGGACTATAATGCGTGAACACTCTCACTTAGCCATAGAATTCTATAATTTTAAATTTCGGCGAAGCCCCTGGTATTCGGAAGACCGAGTTCGTGGCGCTATACACGCCTTGGCCGGACAGAGCCGGCTCCTCGCTCTAAGCGGCATAAGTCTTTAGGGACTCGAAAAACCTCTCGAATAGTGACCAGCTCTCGCTTCATCATGACAGTCAGTTTTAGCTTTCTCTACTGAGGTGCTCGACCCAGCTCAACTGGGGCACAATCGCAGTAGTTCTCCTAGTGCTACCTTAGCCGATATAGCGGAACGTAAGGCACCAAAACATAGGAGCCGGGCAAACCCAACTATTCACCCAAGACATGATTCAGAGCCGATGCATATAATGCTATAAGTTCGGGGTGCCGCACTTCTTAAAGTGTTCGGACTTCTCACACCATGTTGAGGGGTACTAAAGCCCCTGGCATATTTTGGTCGTACCAAAGTGTACGGGTGCAACATGTCGTTAAGGAACATATATTTGTAAAAAAAGGTAATGCAAAAATAGACAAAAGCTATGCATTGTTTATTAAAAAGGGCTGCGATCAAAGCAGAATGATACAAATAATGCGATAAGAAAAGTTTGGACTATTTAACATGTCCGTTCCAGGGGCAGGCTGCGGAATGGTATGCGAAACAGGTATACTGCTCGTGATAGAGACCACCTGGGAGTTTCGTAATGCGGCATGGCTTCTCTACTTCCCTGGTTCTTGCATCGTTTGTGCGGAAATTGAACTGCCGAACAGGCCTTCCAAAGAATGGAGTCCTGAAAGTAAGAGAAAATTAAAAAATCGGCAGCCCCTAGTGCGGTTTAAGCCATGTTTCGGGCGTGCCGTGATGGTGCCCCTCCACCTGTACCCATGGTATTTCTAGAGCGTAGTGATGTATGCAAAGCACTGGCGTCGCATTTTTGCGAGGGCGGGGGTTGGGGCCGCATTGCTACGCCTGCTCGGAACGTGCCAGGCGGTCTTGTTGTAGGTTACTCCGGGTGCACTTGACGGTGTCCGGACGTTTAATGGCCGGACTGGAGAACTGCCTGGGGAGGCTGCTTTGTACTTCCGCTGCAAGGGCCGCCGTGTGCTCCTCCGTTCGGAGGGAGCGTCGGTGTTTCCATTGACTGTAATTACTCCTCAAGGGCCTGGCATCTTGAGCTTAAGGTGTGCGTAGTGAGGTACCGCGTCGAACATGGCGAATGCGGTTCGCCCGAGCAGTGCGTGATAGCCACTGTGGAATGGGACTATGTTGAAGATTAACTCCTCGCTTCAGAAATTATCCGGAGATCCGAAGACCACTTCAAGTGTGACTGAGCCTGTACAGTTGGCCTCTACACCTGGTATAACGCCTTTAAAGGTCGTTTTGGTGGGCTTAATCCTCGAGGGATCTATGCCCATTTTCCACACTATATCCTGGTAAAGCAGGTTCAGGCTGCTGCCACCGTCCATAAGGACTCTAGTGAGATGAAATCCGTCAATAATTGGGTCTAGAACCAATGCGGCGAATCCGCCATGACGGGTGCTAGTGGGATGGTCCCTTCGATCAAAGGTGATCGGGCAGGAGGACCATGGGTTGAACTTTGGGGTGACTGGCTCTACCGCTTATACGTCCCTTAACGCGCGCTTCCGCTCCCTCTTGGGGATGTGGGTTGCGTATATCATGTTCACTGTCCACACTTGTGGGGGAAAACCCTTTTGTCCACTGTTGTTCGGCGGTTGGGGCTCTTTGTCGTCATCACTATGCAGCCCCTTGTCGGTATTTTCGGCATTTAGCTTGCCTGCCTGCTTGAACACCCAACAATCCCTGTTGGTGTGATTGGCCGGCTTCTCGGGGGTGCCATGTATCTGGCACAAGCGGTCGAGTATTCGTTCCAAACTGGACGGGCCCCTAGGATTTCTTTTGAATGGCTTTTTCTGCTGACCAGATTTATAGCCTCTGAATCCGGCATTAACTGCCGTATCCTCAGCATTGTCGCCGTTAATGCGGCGCTTCTGCTTGTTGCAACGTGACCTGCCACTACTGTCCCTAGTATTCGAATTACCAGGGTTCTTGGTCATATCTTTACTACGAGCAAGCCAGCTGTCTTCTCCTGCGCAAAAGCGGGTCATGAGTGTCGTGAGTGCTGCCATAGATTTCGGCTTTTCCTGTCCAAGGTGCCGGGCAAGCCACTCGTCATGGATATTGTGCTTGAAGGCTGCTAGGGCCTCTGCGTCCGGACAGTTGACTATTTGATTTTTCTTTGTTAGGAACCATGTCCAGAATTGCCTGGCCGATTCATCTGGCTACTGAATTACGTGGCTTAGGTCATCGGCGTCTGGTGGTCGCTCATAAGTGCCCTGGAAATTGTCGAGGAATGCGGCTTCCAGGTCCTCCCAACAACTGATTGATCCTGCTGGCAAGCTGTTAAGCCAATGCCGAGCTGGTCCTTTAAGCTTGAGTGGGAGGTATTTGATGGCGTGGAGATCATCGCCGCGGGCCATGTGGATATGAAAGAGATAATCCTCGATCCATACCGCAGGATCTGTTGTGCCATCATATGATTCGATGTTTACGGGTTTGAAACCCTCGGGGATTTGATGATCCATTACTTCGTCTGTGAAGCATAGTGGGTGTGCGGCGCCTCTGTACTAGGCTATATCACGACGTAGCTCCAATGAGCTTTGTCTATTGTGTTCGGCCCTATCGGATTTGTGTCCGGCATGACGGTTACCGTCTCGAGTCGTGGGGCGCCCACGCGATCCATTGATCGATCTTGTTTGCCTTGCCTTGTCCTCCAACATATCTCGCCGGTCAGGCGCTTTTTCCCGTGCCTTGGTATGGGGTGCAGCTTGAGTGGAGGGCCGAGAGGCCTCTCTGTCATGGCCACGAGGTGGCCGATCGGCCGTATCGAGTGCTGGTGATGTAGGTTTAAGTGATTCCTCCTCTAGTCGGGGTAGCAACCTGCGTTTTGGGTAGCTCTTGGAGGGGCGTTCGAATTTATGCTCTTCGGTTGCAAGGACTTCAGTCCATCTGTCGACTAGCAAATCTTGATCAGCTCTAAGTTGTTCCTGTTTTTTCTTGAGGCTTCTTGCCCTGGCCATAAGCCTATGTTGAAAACCTTCTTGCTCGACGGGATCCTCTAGCACGACGAATTGGTCGTCGTTGAGGCTTGCCTCGTCTTCGGAGGGAGGCATATGATTATCGTCCTCAACCTCTCTGTCTGCCGCTCTCTCATGAGGGCTGGTTTATCCGTCCTCCTGTGCTGAATTTTGCTGGAGGGGGGTTTTCTTCGGCACTCTCCAGAGTATTATTATCTCCCGTGCTGGAATCACCATATTTTCTTTGGCGGGATTTTGAGCGGCGCTGCTGACGCCGGCGCTTAGGCTATTTTTTGGAGGGGTCATCCTCCGCTGTTCCATCGCGATCTCCTTCTTTTGGGGTGTCCACCATGTATATGTCATATGACGAGGTGGCTTTCCAGGGCCCAATAGGCGCTGGTTCTTCATCGTCTCCTGCATCGGTGTCCATACCGTCGATGTCTTCGGAGTCGAAGTCGAGCATGTCAGTTCAATTGTCGACAGTGGCTGCAAAGTGGGTGGTGGGTGGGCTTTGAATTTCTTCATCGTCCGTATCCCAACCTTGCTGACCGTACTCCGACCAGGGCTCTCCTGATAAAGAGAGAGACTTTAGTGTCTTAAGAATATCGCCTAAAGGCGAGTGCTGAAAGATGTCCGTGGCAGTAAACTCCATGATCGCCGCCCAATCGGATTCGATCGGCAGGGGCACGGAGGGTTCGGAGTCCGGAGAAGAGTCCGGCTCCTTGGAGTCACGAGTCTCGCGGAGTGCGGGGCTGGTGTTCGGCTCGATCGCCATTGGGATCGTAGCCCCCGAGGCGGCGTCCAACCACCCGTCCTCGATCTGCGTAGTTGGCTCCGAATTATGGGTCGAAGCCGATGCGGGTGCGGCCTCCAGGGCACTGTTCGGCGGCAGAGCTAGATCATGCTCGTCGTGATAGTGCGGCGTGGTCCGCAGTGGCTCGAATCCGTCGAAGATCAAGTCCCCGCGGATGTCAGCCGTGTAGTTTAAACTTCCAAATCTGACCTGACGGCCAGGGGCATAGCTTTCGATCTGCTCCAGATGGCCAAGTGAATTGGCCCGCAGTGCGAAGCCGCCGAAGACGAAGATCTGTCGGGGGAGGAAGGTCTCACCCTGGACTGCATCGCTATTGATGATCGTAGGAGCCATCAAGCCTAACGGCGACGACACAGAGGACTCTCAATGAAAGCACCAATATGAGTGTCAAAACCGGCGAATCTCGGGTAGGGGGTCCCGAACTGTGCGTCTAGGCCGTATGGTAACAGGAGGCAAGGGACACGAAGTTTTACCCAGGTTCAGGCCCTCTTGATGGAGGTAAAACCCTACGTCTTGCTTGATTAATATTGCTGATATGGGTAGTACAAGAGTAGATCTACCACGAGATCGGAGAGGCTAAACCCTAGAAGCTAGCCTATGGTATGATTGTTGTTCTGTATGTTGTCCTACGGACTAAAACCCTCCGGTTTATATAGACACCGAAGAGGGTTAGGGTTACACAAATTCGGTTATAATGGTAGGAGATCTACATATCTGTATCGCCAAGCTTGCCCTCCACGCCAAGGAAAGTCCCTTCCGGACACGGGATGAAGTCTTCAATCTTGTATCTTCATAGTCCAGGAGTCAAGCCGAAGGTATAGTCCGGCTATCCAGACACCCCCTAATCTAGGACTCCCTCCCCAAGCTTGCCTTCCACGCCAAGGAAAGTCCCATCTGGACACGGGACAAAGTCTTCAATCTTGTATCTTCATAGTCCGAGAGTCTGGTCAAAGGTTATAGTCCGGCTATCTGGACACCCCCTAATCCAGGACTCCCTCACCCTCCCCTTCCCCTCCCCGACTCCCAACCATGGCAAGCCGCCGAATCTAGTCCTCCGCCGCAACGGTGGGCCTCACACCCCGACGGATCTACCTTCCGCCCCTTGGAACCCCCAACTGCCAACTCACCACTTCACTGGAGCCGCTTCAGCGACTGGCTTGTCCACCGCTCCAGATCTCCTTGACCGCTATCATGGTCCACCGCACCGGATCTGCTTAACCGGCACCCTCGTCCACCATAGTGTAGGCCCTTCACTGACTCCTTCGTCCGCCCCTTCGCTGGCCCTTCATACAAGCCCTCGTCCGCCGCAACAGATCCACCTCACCGGAAGCACTGTACAACGCGCCCGCCGAAGCCTTCGTCCACTGCACCAGACTCGCTCCACGGACGCCATATTCAGCTCAAGCGTCCCTGCTTTACCGACGCTGCAGCCTCATCAGGTTATTTTGATTTGTACTCCTTCGGTTTTTCTCTTTATCATGCAACTGTTCACTTACCACAAATGAGCTTTATTGTATGTCAATAGGCGCCGCAACCGTAGCACCGGAGCCGCTTTAGCGACGGTGACAGCCGACCCAAACTCAACCGCAACACGAGCACCATCGACGATCCTTAGCTATCAACTATGCCAACGATACCCATACGCCGCCGAGAATCAGGTACTATTATCCAATCTCCGGCGCCTACGTTCACTTTCTTAGCATAAGCACCGCACCTTTGAATTTCTTCAGGGCATCATTCAGTTTTTCATGAGACGCGTTATTATACTTGCACCTATAGGGCCATTCTTCTGGCAGTGAACATGTTACATGTGCTAAATGACATACCAGTGCACATATAGTTAATATGCTTTCGATTTGTCCTAAGTATTATTGTACTTCCTAGATATCACTGCCTACTATTTTACTTCGTGCATGCTATATTTATGATAATGGTGTTGTTCTGATGCCACCTGTTGGTTCCATCAGACTGCTTAATGTTCTCTATGCTTAATTACACATAAGCAAACTAGCATGTGGTTCCACTAGTTTTTGTTTTACCCTACATTTTTTGATGCTAGCTATTACATCACTGCTTCGAGCCTCTGTTCATTACTTTTTTGTGTGTTCTTGATCTTCCCAAGTTGCATGACTAATTTGATGCTTCTTTTAATTACGGAGCTGCCAACCCCATCAAGAAAAATATTTGTTCTTTTGGGGCTGGCACCTCGAACAATCATAAAAATAGAGGGAAGAAGATATATTGTCGTGTATGCACACACCCTTCTTTGATTAGTTTAGATGAACCATTGATGATCAATTCGAACTAGTGCATGCGGTTAAAATTAATTTTACCTAAATAGAGGGTGCAGAATAAACTACAACAAGTAGATTTGCTACCACGGGATGCTGACGATATCTTCAAAGAACATTGCAATAGTAGCGAGGCTTCACATAAACATATGGTAAGCCAGTGTGCTTTAGTACATGTGAAATGTAATGCATGCGGGCTGCTTTCTTGGCTTGTGCCCTCAATCTGTAATCCTACAAAATAACAAATAGTTCAGTTGTCTGCTTTGTTGTATTGCTTGATTCGAATGGTTGTTTGTTACTTGTTACGCTATACCCGAGTTGGCCAATATGTCAGTAGTGCCTACTTTACTATCATAAATAAATGCATGCCCAGTTCATTTGAGTCCTAAACTTTTCCTCTGAACTTCATCACAAGACTGTCTTTGTAATTTATATGAAGCCACACTGTTAAGTGCTTTCTCAGATTATTTCAACTTCTTAGATGCCTTGGCAACTTAAATATAGCGGTGGTACACTCCCTTTCAACTAGGGATGTCAACTAGGTCCCGTTTAATCCCGATTAAAGTCCACTAGTGGTATGATAGTTCAAAAGAGTTTTTGTTTTTTGAGGAAAATGAACCGGGGAGCTAGCAAAAACTAACTAGATGGGACTCGCGGATGTTGTTTATTTGCCACTTACATCCCTAGTTTCATCTTACCATTTTAATTTCTTTTCGGCTGATGCTGCTTTGAACCATTTAAATATAGCTTGCCATGCTCGGCAATAATTTGTATGTCATTTACCATGTAAGCTAACTTCCTGGATCATGCGATAACTATCTCTTACTTATGTCCAGTGGAAACCTTTCAGGATGCCGTTCACACTAGGACACAATGTACAACCCCAGAACTATTTGTGGAAGCAGTGCGCCATCCATGTTACCAGATGGTAGCAGTTCAGAGGCAACACCACTGGAGAGCAGTCTGAGCACAAATATTATAGTTCTTGAGGCTCTACTAGAGGCAGAAAGAGATGGTGTGGCTGTCATGAATGAGGTAATCTTGATCTTGAAGCTGGAAATTATGAAATTAGTTGCACGCATTATGCAAGAAACCCAAGAATTGGAGGAAGTAAAAATGTTGCATTTGAAGATGGAGGAGGTCCTGCTGCTTCTGCTATCTGAAGCCCAAGGTAATCCCAGCTCTTCTTTAGATAGCAGTTGAAATTGTCATTAGATTATTGTACTTGCATGTTGTGTAATGTCTCTGAATGGATTATGTTGTAAGACCCCCTATGTTCTCCATGTGTTGTAATGATCCGAATTTTTTAGGCAAGGTAATCCTCGATACTTGTATGATTGACATAAGGTGAATTGTTTTTCATGTGAGCATGGTGTATTGGATGAAATAACTGTTTGACTCAAAGTGTATCCAACCTACTGAATTCGAAGATCGCGACATTTCTAAATCATAATCATATATAAAGGTGGAATAAATATTTGTTGTGGTTTTGAAGAAATAAATAACAAAACGTAGAATTATCTATGGATATTCGTAATCGAATAAAAATTGGATTTAGATTTAGTTGCTAGGGCCCAGGGCAAACGTGAATGCTAATTCTCCCTAGTTTTGAACGAAGTGGCTAAACACCCACTATCATTTGTGGGCTGCCCGAAGCAAGTGTTTGCGAGATGGAAATTACTTTCTACCCCTGACACTTGACATCCTTATCGACCGGATTTACACTGATGTCGATAGGGGTAGACTAGTAACTTCAATCAGACATGACACGACGGCCTCTGAGCCCATTCAGACACGGTGGGCACCAAACATGGGCGGCAAAACACATTTGATTCAAGCTTGTCCGAAAGACATGTGTCTCTCCCTCCATTTCCCCATTCATCCACGGTGGGCGGCAAAACAAAATCTCCTCGTCCAAAATCGATGTAGGCTAATATTTTAAATAGGGGCAGATGTGTAATTTCCCTCAGACGTGACACAACCGCCCTACCTGTCAGCCCTTTCATACACCGTGGGCGCCAACCGTGGGCGGCAAAACACCCTCTCCTTGCCCGAAATCGTTACCGGCAAATATTTGGGAGATGCGAGATTACCGTCCTATCCCCAAAACCGACGTAATGTCCGAAATTTAAATGGGGGATAAGTTTGTAACTTTCCCACATGTTAGACAAGCGCGTCCCAAAGTTTGAGATCCCCACCTCCATTTCCCCATTCATACACCGTCAGCGCCACGACAACCTCCCCACTGCGGCTAGCCTCCTCCGTCCGCCACTCCATCCTCCACCTTGCCGGAGCCGCTACCCCTACCCCGTCGTCCACTACAAGAGATGGATGTCTCTCATCCACGGCGCCAGACCAGGATCCTTTCATCGTGTCGTCTCGCTTCATCGGCGCCGTCGTCCACCTTGCCGTTGCCACTCCTACAACCGCCTCGTCCACGGCAACATGATTTATCCTCCGACCCGGTCGTCTGCCATCTAAAGTCTTCGTCCCCGCTGCCGACAACCATCGCACCCGCAGCACCCTCAACGTATCAGCAGGGGCCTACATGGTGTCGCAAGAGAGGTGGTACTCTTCCATATGAGCTTAAGTTACTGATCTCACCTAGAAAATAGATCTTACATTGTTTACTGTACTTTTCTTGTCCGTACCAAATCGTAGTGGCTAGTTGAATGCAAATATTGGTTCCGAAGTAGCTTTGTCCGGTTTGCACCTTCAGATCCGCCATGTCACGGTCACTATACTCGTAAATCTTATGGTTTCCCCCCTCTATATTCACTACCATCATCGTAGGTGCTTTACTACTTCATGTCATGCTAGTACTTCTCCTCAAGACCTCAACCCATCAAGCGAAACAACATGCCACTCATAATTCCAAAGCTTACGTGTTGAAATATGAATATGATATGATGCTCATATTACTAAAACAGAGAACGTTTAATTGGTCACCTAATGTTCCTATGTTCGTTTCGAAAAGCATGTGCGCCACCCACTGGTCCAGCTAGTTCCACTTTCCTGATTTTACTCTTGATGCTTAGGGTTTTCCCCCTTTATCTACTCTACTATGATCTGCGTAGGTGCTTTCTGTCATACTAGCATTACTCCACCGTTCAAGCTAAACAACACAACACTCAAAATTCCAAAGCTTAGTTGTTCAAATATGATTGTGATATGATACTGATATTAGTTAACAGACACATTTAATTGGTTAGCTAAAGGTCCCACTTGAGTTTCCAAATGCATGTAGCGACATATAGAGAGACAGTAGAATTGCATTTCTTTGTCACTTGTTGAGTATACTTTCTTGTCCATACCAAATCTTAGTTGTTATTTCAAAGCAAACATCGGTTGCTAACTACCCTTTGCGCGGTTCGCAGCTTCAGATCCGCCATCCTACTGCCACGGTCAACACTATACTCATCATGCTTACGGTTTCCCCATTTTATGATGACCACGATTAGCCTACGTGGTTCGTGTCGTAATAGCACTGCTCCACCCATTGAGCTAAACAAGCTTAGTTGTACAAATTCAAATTTGATATTATGCTGATATTAGTAAAACTGAGAGATGTTTAATTGGTCAGCTAAATGTTCCTACTTTAGTTTCGAAATGCATGTGAGCCACATATGGAGAGACCGGAAGGAATAGTATTTCTCTATGCGCTCTAATTCATCATGGGTGGCCAACCGACATTGTATAGAAAGACTTGTAATATCTTCAGTCTGCTTGCTCTTCTGCTCTTCTTTAATATGATCCTCCTCTCTTGCGATCGACTGGTCAGGTCGAGTTATTCTCCCTTAGTATATTTTGAATCTGTCAGGTCAGGTCAACTTGTTCTTCTTTACTATATGTTGAAGCTGTCATCTGCGAAGTATCATCACTTCTGGAGCTCTCATATTTTGAGTAGTAGGCCACATTATATTAATGCACACACAAAATTACAACATGCATGACACCTCTTAGAAGAATTGTAGACATAGCAAAAAGGGGTTTACAGGGAGGAAGTATTGGATTAGAATCACATATGCATTACAAAGATAATCTCACTTGTTTTTATGTTTTCATGCATGTCAGGTATTGAACATTATCAAAATGAATATGAGAATGGGCGCATAAGAGGAATATTGTGGAACAATCCACTGGCTAACAAACTTGGCATGGTGGAGGATGTCCTATCTTATTCACCCATAAAGGTGCATGCTCTAACTTGGCAAGGTTGTATTGGTCGCACATATTTTGCATCTGACCTCTAGCATTACTTCTACTTTGTTACACCATCTGCTTAGTTTAAGCATCATATATGAGTATATGCCATACCTATCCATTTTCTGTACCTATTCCATGTGTCATCATACTATGTTTTTCTAGTCAAATGTTGTTCTTTCGTAATAGATGTCCAAAAGAAAGAGGGTGAGTGTAGATCCTCAAGGAGTACAAACTAGGTATTTGGAAAAGGTAGTGATACCTGTTAAATCAGATAGATCAGCAGCCACAGAAAACACATGCCCAACTATACCAGACCTTACCCCTACTCCAGTGGCCAAACCCCTATTAGAACTGCTGAGAGCCCAGCGTCAGGCACTGTCTATGATATCAATTCAAAATTTGAACTCATAAATTTCTGCATGTGCCTTACCTTCTCTCTTGTATGAAAACTACTTTCAGATGAATCTCCTTGCTCAAAGGATCATAGGATCTCAAGACAATACTGGTCTCTGCATTGCTCTTGTCAGTACCTCTTGCCCTTTCTCAGCATACTTACAGACATTGCTATTTGATTATGTAGCATCATTGTAAATGTTCGCTTCTTTATCCTCCCTTTGCTTGAAATTATAAGATCTATATTTACTCTTAGATAAATGTAGAATTAACACAATGGTTATGAAGTTTTGGATTGATCATGTAAGTACCCGTTGTCATGTACTCCCTCTGTATCGAATTAATTGTTGATCAATTGGATGTATTTAGAACATAATAGTGCTAGATACATCCATTTGAGCGACAAGTAATAACGAACGGTGGTGGTATTACTGTACATCCATCGCGACATAGTTGATTGTCTAGCATTACTCTACATCTTATCTGCCCTGCCGTTCACTTTCTCCAAATTATCATATCTACATTTACTCTTACGAAAATGTTGAATAAAGCCAATGCCACTACACACATTGATGTCTGCATTCCTCTTGTCAGTACCTTTTGCCTTGTAACGCTGTACTTAATTAATTGCTATTTGATTATGTATCATCAGTCTGCACTCGAGCTTCATTATCCTCTACTTCTTCCAATATTAATTGATCTATATTTACTCTTTGCAAAATGACGAATAATGGCAACGCTTATAAAGAATTTTCTTTGGGGAATTTATTGAATTATCCTTCCATCAACATGGAGAAGGGCTTTGTCCAGCCCGTGTTAACATGTAACGTAAGTGATGGCAATATGCCATGCATGTGGCCGTGGGGTGGCCGGGTCGTGGCGAGTGTGCGTGCAAACTACAACAATATTGTGTTTAGTCGAGTCAAATGCATGCACGGGTTAGTTAGTGACTGCATGGATAAGTTGTTAGTTGGGAGGGATTCCAGGGTAGTTACCTGGGCGTGCGGTACGTGGAGTTAGTGGCTGAACCTGCCGGCTAGTTAGGACATGCGTGAGGCCATCCCCTTGTATATATGTTGCATCTCAAGCAATGAGAAAAAGGCTGAGAGGGCTGAGGCAGAAACAATGTAGCCAGCGTTTCCACCAAGGGGAAGAGCCTCTGGGCAAAGTTTTCTAGGCTCCTCCTTGGTATACGCGCATGTGTGTGTGTGTGTGTGAGTTTCTCCTTCTTGTGTGTTCTTTAGGGAAACAAAGAAAGGAGATAGCTGTGTGAGGTAGCTCGAGGAAGAAGAAGTGGCGCTGCGAGAAGAGGCGGCACCAACAATTGGTATCAGAGCCACAAGGTTCGAGGGGCGGCCATGGCGCGCGGTGGCATCTGTGGCGGACAGGGCGTGCGCGGCCGACATGGAGGCATCGGCTGCGGCGCGCGGCGAGCGCGTGGCGACGGTGATGCGCGACAAGTCTGTGGCTATGCGGTGTGATGTCATGCGCGCGAAGAGCACGGTGGTCGCGGAGACGAGGAGGTCGCGGAGGACCTGCGTGGTGGCACAGAGGTCGCGGCGGCTCGGTGCGACAACCATGGAGGCACGTGGCACGACGCTGCGGCGGCCATGGCGGACATGCGTGATGGCGCAGAGGCGGCGGTGGCGCGGCGTAGCGGCATGGAGGTGCTGCACTGTGGTTGAGGCCGTAGCGGTGCAGTGCAATAAGCCGCGGCGGCGAGCCGGGCGCGACCGGTGCGTGTTATGGGTGCGCACTGGACGCGTTGGGCGCGTCGGGACTGCGGGCTTGCGTACGAGCATGCGGTTGACGTTGGAGGAGGTGTATGTCGCCGTTGTGCTCGAGTTCGGCTACATCCTTCCGGCGTTTGTCACTGGCGGCAGCCATGGCGGAGGCGGAGGCAGCGTGCGGTGAGCGACTAGTGTGGTCGGGCTCGTTGGGCGAGTCGGGTGCGCGCGGGACGTGCGGGGCGCATTGTTGCAGTCGGGCACGTCGGGTGTGCGCGGGACGTGCGGGGCGCCGAGGGACGCCAGGCATGTGTCGCGGTGGAGAAGGAGCTCGGCGTGGGTCACCGGAGTCATGACGGAGCACGGTGCGACCGGCGTCATTGCGCCAGGTCAGGTCTGCGGGCTGGGTCACAGTCGTGGCGACATCGACGACGGGAGCTGCAACAACTCCGACAACGATGATGTCATGGCTTAGGGGGTGAGTGATGGCAATAAGCCATGCATGTGGCCGTGTGGTGGCCGGGTCGTGGCGAGTGTGCATGCAAACTACAACAATATTGTGTTTAGTCGAGTCAAATGCACGCACGGGTTAGTTAGTGACTGCATGGATAAGTTGTTAGTTGGGAGGGATTCCAGGGTAGTTACCTGGACGTGCGGTACATGGACTTAGTGGCCGAACCTGCCGGCTATTTAGCACATGCGTGAGGCCACCCCCTTGTATATATGTAGCATATCAAGCAATGAGAAAAAGGCCGAGAGGGCTGAGGCAGAAACAATGTAGCCAGCGTATCCACCAAGGGGAAGAGCCTCTGGGCAAAGCTTTGTAGGCTCCTCCTTGGTACATGCGTGTGTGTGTGTGTGTGTGTGTGTGTGTGTGTCTGTGTGTGTGAGTTTCTCCTTCTTGTGTGTTCTTGAGGGAAACAAAGAAAGGAGAGAGTTGTGTGAGGTAGCTTGAGGGAGTCCTGGATTAGGGGGTGCCCGGACAGCCGGACTACAACCTTTGGCCGGACTGTTGGACTATGAAGATACAAGATTGAAGACTTCGTCATGTGTCCGGATGGGACTTTCCTTGGCGTGGAAGGCAAGCATGGCAACACGGATATGTAGATCTCCTCCCATTGTAACTGACTCTGTGTAACCCCAGCCCCCTCCGTTGTCTATATAAACTGGAGGGTTTAGTCCGTAGGACAACGACAATCATACCATATGCTAGCTTCTAGGGTTTAGCCTCTCTAATCTCGTGGTAGATCTACTCTTGTAATACCCATATCATCAAGAATAAATCAATCAGGACATAGGGTTTTACCTCCATCAAGAGGGCCTGAACCTGGGTAAAACATCGTGTCCCCTGCCTCATGTTACCATCCGCCTTAGACGCACAGTTCGGGACCCCCTACCCGAGATCCGCCGGTTTTGACACCGACATTGGTGCTTTCATTGACAGTTCTTCTGTGTCATCATCATCAGGCTTGATGGCCCCTTCGATCATTGTTAGCGATGCAGTCCAGGGTGAGACTTTTTTCCCCGGACAGATTTTTGTATTCGGCGGCTTTGCACTACGGGTCAATTCGCTTGGCCATCCGGAGCAGATTGAAAGCTACGCCCCTGGCCATCAGGTCAGGTTTGGAAGCTTAAACTACACGGCCAATATCCGCGGAGTCTTGATCTTCGGCGGATTCGAGCCCCTGCCGAGTGTGCCTCACTATCACGATGGGCATGATTTAGCTCTACCACCGAACAGTGTCCTGGAGGCCGCACCCGCATCCGCTCCGACCTTTAATTAGGAGCCAGCTGCGCCGACCGAGGGCGGGTGGTTAGACCCCGCCACGGAGGCAACCACCTCAACGGAGATCGAACCGAACACCAACCTTATCCTTCGCAAGGCCCGTGACTCCACATTGTCGGACTCTCCTCCGAACTCTGAACCATCCGCGCCCCTGCCAATCGAATCCGATTGGGCGCCGATCATGGAGTTCACTGCCGCGGATATCTTTCATCACTCGCCCTTCGGCGACATACTAAATTCACTAAGATCTCTCTCTTTGTCAGGAGAGTCCTGGGCGGATTATGACCAGCAGGATTGCGATGCGGACGATGAAGAAATTCGACCCCCACCCACCACCCACTTTCATAGCCACTGTCGGTGACTTGACCGACAGGCTCGACTTCGACTCCGAAGACATCAACGGTATGGACGATGATGTAGGAGACGAACAGGAACCAGCGCCTATAGGGAACTGGAAAGCCACCTCACCATATGGAATATATATGGTGGACACACCCAAAGAGGGAAATGGTGACAGAACAGCGGGGGATGACCCCTCCAAGAAGCAACCTAAGCGTCAGTGTCAGCGGCGCCACTCTAAGTCCCGCTAAAGCAAAAATGGTGATACCGACACAGGAGATAATAACACCCCGGACAGTGCCGAAGACAACTCCCACCAGCAAGATTCAGTGCAGGAGGATGAAGAAGCCAGCCCCCCTGAGAGAGCGGCAGATAAAGAGGTAGAGGATGATAATTATACGCCTCCCTCCGAAGACGAGGCAAGCCTCGACGATGATGAATTTGTCGTGCCTGAGGATCCCGTCGAGCAAGAGCGCTTCAAGCACAGGCTTATGGCCACTGCGAGTAGCCTTAAGAAAAAGCAGCAGCAGCTTAGAGCTGATCAAGACTTGCTAGCCGACAGATGGACTGATGTCCTTGCGACCGAGGAATACGAACTCGAACGCCCCTCCAAAACCTACCCGAAGCGCAGGTTGCTACCCCGATTAGAGGAGGAAGCATCCAAACCCACATCTCCAGCGGCTGACCGGCCACCTCGCGGCCGCGACAGAGAGGCCTCTCGGCCCACAACTCAAGCCGCACCCCGGCGTCACTCAAAAAACACCAAGGCACGGGGAAATGCCTTAGACCTGCGAGATATATTGGAGGACAAAGAAAGGCAAACAAGATCGATCTATGGATCGCGTGGGCGCCCCACGACACGAGACGATAGCCGTCATGCCGGATACAGTAAAAGTAAATCCGGCCGGGCCGAACACAATAGACAAAACTCATTTGAGCTGCGTCGTGATATAGCCCAGTACAGAGGCGCCGCACACCCGCTATGCTTCACAGATGAAGTAATGGATCATCAAATCCCAGAGGGTTTCAAACCCGTGAAAATTGAATCATACGATGGTACAACAGATCCTGCAGTATGGATTGAGGACTATCTCCTTCATATCCACATGGCCCGTGGCGACGATCTACACGCCATCAAATACCTCCCACTCAAGCTTAAAGGACCAGCTCGGCATTGGCTCAACAGCTTGCCACCAGAATCCATTGGGTGTTGGGAAGACCTGGAAGCCGCATTCCTCAACAACTTCCAGGGCACCTATGTGCGACCACTAATGAAGCTATGTACCTAGGGTAGGGTCATGGACCTGTCCAACATACACTCCCCAAGGACATCTTTACAAAGAATCAGAAGCAGTCGAAGAGAAAATATCATCCACTCAACCATGAAGATGTGCTCACTCGCCTGCCTTGAAGACACTCGACCACCTTGAAGACACTCGACCACCAGAAGACGAGAAGCCCTCCACTCTGCAACGGTCGCGACTTAAACCATAGCATTATGGGCATTTATAACACTTTATTATAGACGTTACCAGTAACGCCCCACCTTTATGAGCATTGAACCATGTGTAACGGAGGGGAGCTGGGGTCCTGGCGCACTCTATATAAGCCACCCCCCTCCTCTGGGACAGGGGTTCGCACTTTTGTAAACACACACACACACACACACACACACATATAATCCAGTCGACCGCCTCAGGGCACCGAGACGTAGGGTTGTTACTTCCTCCGAGAAGGGCCTGAACTCGTAAAACTCGTGTGTACAACTACTCCATAGCTAGGATCTTGCCTCCTCATACCTACCCCCCATTCTACTATCAGTCTTAGATCCACGACAGTTGGCGCCCACCATGGGGCCGGTGTCTTAGCGACTTATTGGAGAAGTTACAATTTTTTCGATCCCCATCATCATGGTTCCAGGTGGAGGTTTGGCTGAGGGCCGCGAGATCCGTCTCGGCGCGCTCGTGTTTGTCGCCGACGACTCCGCTTGGCTTCAGGAGGCACCACTCGACATCGATGCGCTCCCCACCCGCGGGGCGTCGCACTTTCACGCGTGCGTCCGCGGCGTCCTCCTGCGGCAATCGTCGACCCAGTACCAGTCGACTCCTATGGCTTTCCCCCTCCCTGCGACCTGCCGGAACAAGCGCACTGGCCGGTCGAGGGTTCAATGGTGGGTGAAGCATGCGGTGGCCCGCCAGTCGGCCACCCCTCAAGTCGCGACGCTTGAGCCCAACGAGTCTCTCTACGGCATGTTCGATCTGTCGACTGGCTCCGTAGAGACTGCATCCGAGTGCGGTAGCAATGAATCGACAGCGGAAGTCCTGATGGTCAATGGACCACGTGGTCCTCCTGGCTTCGATCATGAAGACGGAGGTGACGGGAACGGTGATCTGTCGCGCGTTCACGAGGAGTACCACCCCGAGCCTCTTTCCTCGCAACAGAGAGAAGAACTTCGTCACCGAAACATGGATGCCCTGCATACTCCTATAGTTGGAGAAACGCCTGAGGCCCAGGCCTTGGAACAGGCTTGCTTGGCCAATCTGGCTGAGCGCACTCGGCTGGAGAACCTACAGCGCGCACTCGACGATCGTGCTCGTCAACGTGCTCCTGAGTCCAGCCGATGCCAACTTTTTCCGCCTCGGGCTCAGGTATACCGAACACCGATCCAAAACCTAGCAGCTGCGGCCCGGATAGCAGAGTCGATTCAACCTTCCCAGTCCGAAGCTGGCCAAGGTCTAGCACAGATCAAGGCCTTGCTCCGGGCAGCAGGAGAGTAGAATAGGGCCGTGTCTCAGTCGCGGGATAGAATCCATAACAGATCTGTGGTCGTAGATATGGTCCAGTCGGCCCATAGCCCAAGATCGCCCCCGAGGCGTGAGGCACGTGGAGAGCGACGTGATCAGTACAGAAACTAGGAGCAGTATGATCGTCAAGCCGATCGCGATGGTCGCCGTCGAGTGCCCACGCCTCCTCCAAGGAGTGGGTCGTACGTGCCGCGGCCACATGAAGACAGGCTCCCTAACAACGTCGGAAGAGGTATTCCAGTCGACCCCAGGGAGCCAGGCTTTGATGCGAGACCTATTCTCGTACAAGGCTTGGTCGACAGAAACAGAGCTCACCGAGATGGCCATGACAGAGGCCCGCAAACCAGCAATAGGTGCATGTCTCTGGCCTAGAGTGCTTCAGCAGAGCTATCAGAGCTGCAGTGATTCCCCCCAACTTCAGGTTGGCGACTGGAGTCAGTAAGTTCACCAGAGAGTCCAAGCCTGACACCTGGCTTGAAGACTACCGAGTGGCTGTCCAGATTGGTGGTGGCAATGATGAGGTGGCCATGAAACACCTTCCTCTGATGTTGGAGGGCTCGGCTAGGGCATGGCTGAATCAATTGGCACCTGGCAGCATCTATACTTGCGGAGATCTCGCCCGAGTGTTTGTCAGAACGTTTGAGAGTACTTGCAAGCGGCCAACAGGTTTGACAGAATTACAGTGTTGCGTCCAGAAACCGAATGAAACTTTGAGAGATTATATCCAGAGGTGGATCACCCTGCACCACACGGTGGAAGATGTGTCTGATCATCAGGCAATTTGTGCTTTCGAGGAAGGCGTCAGGTACCGAGAGTTGAATCTGAAATTCGGTCAGACAGGAAACATGACTTTGACTCGGATGATGGAAATCGCCACCAAGTATGCCAATGGTGAAGAGGAGGAGCGACTACAGAGCGGCAAACACAAAGCATTCGCCCACGAAGCCGAAGGAGGAAACTCCAGTTGGAAACAAAAACGCAAGGCCAAACCAGCTGCTCCGGGTGAGGCCTTGGCTGTGGTTCAAGGAAAGTTCAAGGGGAAGCCCAAAGGGACGTGGAACCCCAAGAAAGTAAAAGATCAAGATGGAAATGACATATTGGATCTGTCGTGCCATATCCACACCAAAAAAGAAGAAGAAGGTAATTTCATCTACCCGAAGCATACCACTCGACAGTGTCGGCTCCTGATCCAGCAGTTCCGAGACAAACGGCCCACGGAAAAGGAGAAGGAGGCAGACAAGGCTGAGAGTCAAGGGGAAGATGATGATGGTTATCCTCACGTGAATTCCACTCTGATGATTTTTGCTGATGTTGAAAACAAGAGTCGATTGAAAGTCATCAACAGAGAAGTGAACATGGTTGCTCCGGCGACAACCAATTACTTGAAATGGTCGCAGGCTGCCATTACGTTCGACCAGTCTGATCACCCAGCGCACATCGCCACCCTGGGAGGCAAGTGCTGGTGGTCAACTCGATGGTCGAAGGCACTCGACTGACAAAGGTCCTGATGGATGGTGGCAGTGGCCTGAACATTCTGTACGCAGAAACGTTGAAAGGAATGGGCATTCCGAATTCCAGACTCAGTGAAAGCCACATGAGTTTCCATGGGGTCATCCCAGGCAAGAAGGCTACGTCCCTCGGTCAGATTGCACTCGACGTGGTTTTCGGCGATGCCAAAAATTACCACAAAGAAAAGTTGACGTTTGAAGTCGTGGATTTTCAGAGTGCGTATCATGCAATTCTGGGCAGGCCAGCTTATGCACGATTCATGGCTCGACCTTGTTACGTGTACCTCAAACTGAAGATGCCTGGTCCCAGAGGAGTGATCACTATCTCTGGTAATCGGAAAAAGGCAAAAGAGTGTTTCCAGAAGGGCTCAAAGATCGCCGATGCCCAGATGGCCGTGGCAGAATTGCTAGAATACGAGAAAAATACAGACCCAAGTGACTTGTTGCGAGCCAAGAAGCCAGCCACGGATTCAGCATTCCAGTCACCTGGCGACACGAAGTCTGCTCATATTCACCCGACGGACCCCAATGCAGCTCCGACCCACATTTCGACCACACTCGACTCCAAATAGGAAGAAGCGCTCATCAAGTTCCCCCGTGAGAACTGGGACATCATTGCATGGAAGCCTTCTGACATGCCAGGTGTTCCCAGGGGACTGGCTGAGCATCGTTTGCGAGTCAACCCGAAAGTGAAACCAGTCAAAGAGCATCTTCGACGGTCCACCGTCTAGAAAAGAAAAGCAATCGGCGAAGAGGTGGCTCGGCTTTTGGCAGCTGAGTTTATCCGAGAGATTTACCACTCCGAGTGGTTAGCCACATGGTCCCAAAGAAAGATGACTCACTCCGCATGTGCATCAATTTCAAGCATATCAATCGGGCCTTCCCGAAAGATCACTTCCCACTCCCTCGCATCGATCAGATAGTCGACTCGACTGCTGGGTGCGAGCGTTTGTCCTTTTGGATGCCTACTACGGGTACCACTAGATCTGTCTGTATGGACCCGATGAAATAAAGACAACTTTTATCACCCCGTTCGGGTGCTTCTGTTATGTCACAATGCCATTCGGCTTGAAGAACGCCGGAGCCACATTTATGCGAATGATTCAGAAGTGCCTGCTCACTCAGATCAGTCGGAATGTGGAAGCATACATGGATGACATTGTGGCCAAGTCACGTAAAGGTTCTGACCTGCTGACCGACCTCGCCGAAACCTTTGCCAACCTCACAAGGTATGATATCAAGCTCAATCCATCAAAGTGCACATTTGGAGTTCCAGGTGGAAAGTTACTCGGTTTTCTTGTTTCCGAACGAGGAATCGATGCTAACCCAGAGAAAGTAGGCGCTAAACTTCGGATGAAACACCCTGTGCGTGTGCATGATGTCCAGAAGCTTACTGGTTGCTTGGCCGCCCTAAGTCAATTCATTTCTCGCCTCGGTGAAAAGGCCGTGCCTCTTTACTGACTGATGAAGAAATTAGATGCGTTCGAGTGGACTCTAGAAGCTGATACAGCATTTGCAGAGCTAAAAGCCCTGCTTTCCACCCAGCCGGTGCTTGCTGCTCCAATCAGCAAAGAGCCTCTTTTGCAGCCACTGGACAAGTCATCAGTACAGTACTTACGGTCGAGCGAGAATAAGAAGGAAAAGCGTACAAAGTTCAATGCCCAGTTTATTATATTTCTGAAGTCCTGACCCCGTCAAAGCAGAGATATCCTCACTATCAGAAGCTTGTCTATGGAATTTACATGACCACGAAGAAGGTTGCACACTACTTCTCAGATCACTTTGTTACAGTCGTCAGCGATGCTCCATTGTCAGAGATTTTGCACAACAGGGATGCAACTAGTCGAGTGGCAAAATGGTCAATTGAACTCCTTCCCTTGGATATCAAGTTTGAGGCAAAGAAAGCTATCAAGTCCCAAGCAATAGCAGATTTCCTCGCCGAGTGGATCAAACAGCAACTGCTGACTCAAGTTCACTCGGAGCACTGGACCATGTTCTTTGACGGATCCAAGATGTTGAACGGTTTTGGTGCTGGAGTAGTTCTGGTATCCCCCCAAGGAGACAAGCTCAGATATGTCCTCCAGATTCACTTTGATTCCTCCAACAATGAAGCAGAGTATGAAGCACTCCTGTATGGGTTGCGCATGGCCATCTCACTTGGCGTCCGTCGCCTCATGGTCTATGGCGACTCAGTTTTGGTAGTTAATCAAGTGATGAAGGAGTGGGACGTCAGAAGCCCAGCCATGACTGGTTACTGCAACGCGGTGAGAAAGCTTGAGAAGAAGTTCGAGGGGCTAGAACTCCACCACATCCCCCAATTGAAAATCAAGCAGCCGATGAATTGGCAAAGATAGGTTCCAAGAGAGGCCATTCCCAGCAATGTGTTCTTGGAGCATATTCACATGCCGACAGTTCAGGAAGATCCTTTCATCGAAGAGCCCCCACAACCCAAGAGCGCCACGGATCCGACTGAAGTCGAGGTCCCAGCTATGGTCGACCTAATCATGGAGGTTCTAGCCATTACTCCCGACTAGACGGTGCCCTACATTGCGTACATCCTCAGGAAAGAGCTCCCAGAGGATGAAGAAGAAGCTCGACAGATCGTCCGCCGATCTAAAGCTTTTACTATGATAAGAGGGCAGCTGTTCAGAGAAAGTGTGACTGGAGTCGGTCAGAAGTGCATAACACCAGAAGAAGGTCGAATGATCCTTAATGACATCCACTCGGGGACCTGTGGTCACCATGCGTCCTCTCGGGCCATCGTGGCTAAAGCATACCGAGCTGGATTCTATTGGCCACGAGCAAATGAGATGGCGAAAGATATAGTCGACAGATGTGAGGGCTGTCAATTTTACTCCGATATGTCTCACAATCCAGCGTCATCCCTGAAGACCATCCCCCTCATCTGGCCCTTCGCCGTTTGGGGACTGGATATGGTTGGACCGCTAAGGACCAGCAGAAGCGGCTTCACTCACGTGCTCGTTGCAGTCGACAAGTTTACCAAATGGATCGAAGCCAAACCCATCAAGAACCTTGATGTTAGCACTACTGTCAGTTTTATCAGAAAATTGACGTTCCGATATGGAGTCCCACACAGCATCATCACGGACAACGGATCGAACTTCGATTCTGATGAGTTCAGAATTTTCTGCGCCTCTCAGGGCACTCGAGTCGACTATGCTTCTGTTGCTCACCCGCAGTCGAACGGACAAGAAGAAAGAGCCAATGGCCTAATTCTCAATGGACTGAAGCCCCAACTGATGCGTGATCTCAAACATGCAGCAGGTGCTTGGGTTGATGAACTTCCGTCAGTTCTATGGGGTTTGAGGACAACTCCTAATCGGTCGACTGGAAGAACTCCTTTCTTCTTAGTCTATGGAGCCGAAGCTGTTCTGCCAAGTGACTTGCTCCACAACGCACCCCGAGTTGAACTCTTCTCCGAAGCAGAAGCAGAGCAGGCCCGGCAAGATTCAGTTGATCTCTTAGAGGAGGAAAGAGAGATGTCCTTGATCCGCTCGACCATTTATCAGCAAGATTTGCATCGATTCCACGCCAGGAATGTGAGGGGTCGGGCCTTTCAAGAAGGAGACTTGGTTCTTCGAGTGGATCAGCAGAAACCACACAAGCTCGCTCCAACTTGGGAAGGCCCCTTCATCGCCACCAAAGTTCTCCACAACAGAGCACACCATCTTTACAGTATCGAGCATCAGAAAGACGAGCCACGGGCTTGGAACGCGGAGCTGCTCCGCCCCTTTTATACTTATACACTCGTTCGAATAAAATGTAATAAGCAACACCTTTTGTAATTCGTTTATCAAAGACAAGAGTTTACGGTTCTCTTATTCGATTGTGTTGTTCTTATTTACTCCTGAAATCCCAAGTGGGTGGGCTTAGTCGCGAATCCATTCCGCCTAAGTTCGAAAAAATCCTACTGAGTGAAGAGCAATCCTTCCACTCGGGGGCTTAGCTGCAGTCGAGCACTCGCCTAAGTTCTCTCACTAAGAGGCTTAACGGCAGTCCAGCACTCGCCTAAGTTTGGAAAAATCCTACCGAGTGGAGAGCAATCCTCCCACTCGGGGGCTTAGCTGCAGTCGAGCACTCGCCTAAGTTCTCTCAATAAGACGCTTAACGGTACTCCAGCACTCGCCTAAGTTTGGAAAAATCCTACCGAGTGGAGAGCAGTCCTCCCACTCAGGGGCTTAGCTACAGTTGAGAACTCGCCTAAGTTCTCTCACTAAGAGGCTTAACGGTAGTCCAACACTTGCCTAAGTTTGAAAAAATCCT
>NC_057806.1:65767616-65809172 GCF_018294505.1 Triticum aestivum
TCCCTCACTAAGAGGTTTAATGGTAGTCCAGCACTCTCCTATGTTTGAAAAAATCCTACCGAGTGGAGAGCTGTCCGCCCACTCGGGGGCTTGGCTGCAGTCGAGCACTCGCCTAAGTTCTCTCACTAAGAGGCTTAACAGCAGTCCAGCACTCGCCTAAGTTTGGAAAAATCCTACCGAGTGGAGAGCAATCCTCCCACTCGGGGGCTTAGCTGCAGTCCAGTACTCGCCTAAGTTTGAGACCCATCCCTATCCACAAGGACGACGAGGTGCAGGTCGACCGCAACCTTCTTCTTTGGAGCTGCGGCACTAATACAATGTCCGCTCCATCCCTATCCGCAAGGACGATGAGGTGCAGGTCGACTGCCACCTTCTCCTTCGGAGCTGCGACACAAATACAACGTCCGCTCCATCTCTATCCGCAATGACGAAGAGGTGCAGCAAGCAAAGTCCATCCGAAGGCAAACACAAGCACATTCGGAGATAAACCAAATTCAGATAAATACTAAAAGGTTCCAAGCAGCGAATCAAAAGTACTCGGGCACCAAGCCCGAAGGAGTTTAACGGTTACAGAAACCACTCGGCATTCCGAGGCAAATTTAAAGCGTATCCAAGTTTCATAAGATTGTTCACTAAGCCGGAGGAGCACTGGCAGGCTCCACGAATGAGTCTAGATCGATCCCATCAGCGATCCAAGTGGCGGCAGCAATGAAAGTCTCCATGAAGGACTGGAAGTCGTGCTATTTGGTGTTAGTGACTTTGATCGCAGCCAGCTTGTCTTCACGAACCTCCTTGCAATGGACTCGCACCAGGGACAGCGCCACGTCAGCACCGCACCGGGCGGAGGATTTCTTCCATTCCTGCACTCGGTCAGGGATCTCGTTCAGTCGAGTCATCAGAGATTACAGATCATTCTTAAGAATCACCTCCGGCCAAAGCGTCGAGTCGATTCGAGAGACAACCTCCTTCAGGCATGCGAAGTAGCTTGTGGTGCTAGCGATACGGGATTCCAGTCAGAGCACGTTCATCGCAGTTTCGCCACAGACCGGGGAAGCGATAGGGCCCAGACCCGTCTCGACCCTCCCAGTTTCATTGTCAAAGTCTTGACAAAGTTCTGCAGCCAAAAGTCAGTTCAGTCAACCGAGCAAAATCTGATGGCAAACGTCAACACAGTCGGATTAAAAGAAATACCTCCCAGCACGAGATAAAGCTTCTTGGCGAGGGTCCTCAGAGAAGCTTCTGTGTCGTTCCTCTTGCCGATCGCAGACTCCAACTTTTCGTTCAGGGCGACTTTATCCTTCTTCAGGCTGGTCACTTCGCGGTTAGCTTCATTAAGACAAGATGTCAGTCTAGTCACCTCTCCTTCAAGCATTCCGACTGAAGCAAGCTTCTTCTCTGTGAGAGTGGTTTTGTCTTGGGCTGATTTTTGCACGGCGGCGAGGTCCAAGTCCTTCTTGTCCAGAGCTGCCAGGACCCCGACTCGATGTCACATCGATCTAGCCGGTAACACCTCATATCACTTTGCGGCCTCACGCACGGTATCCCCACGGGTGTCGCCTTACCTTTGCCCGGGACCGTTTGCGCATTTTGGCTCACGTATATGATAGTGTCGCTAGCATCCATATGATAAAGAGCCCGGGCTGACATGACTAGTCGTAAACCCAAAGTGGCACAGACTTACAGGGACAGGCATCCATGACCCAGCTTCGAACGTGTCGGTCATCAGCAAGTGGGTCCGGGCTGTAGCACTGGGCTAGCAGGACTCCGGTAAACCGGGCTGTAGCGGGCTAGCAGGACTCCGGTACTCAAAGCGTGACATTTCCCCGAAGGGACAGACACAGGAACGAAGAAGGACACATGCCGGCCAGCCTAAGTGTTCCAGAGTAGTAGCAAGCTACCATGGCTCAGCGGTAACACTAGGAGACATTTCCCGGTAAGAGAGGCTACTAAAGATAAACAACTAGATAGTCAGATCCCACACATACCAAGCATTTCAATCATACACACAATATGCTCGATATGTGCAAATACAACGAAGCATCACAACATGACTCTACGACACAAGTACTTTATTTAAGGCTCAGGGAGCCATACATAACATACACAAAGGTACGGGTCACACGACCCAGCATTCAAGTCATACAGTCATACAAGCCAACAGCGGAAGTAACTTGTCTGAGTACAGACAACTAGTAAAATAAAAGAGGCTTGGAAAGCCTAGCTATACTACAAGGTCCTTCACAAGCTCAGGGTCACCACCTGGGTCTTTAGCCTACTCGTTGATGTCAACGTCTACATAGAACCCATCAGAAGGGGTTGCAGCGTCTTCTGTAAAAATGTAAATTATAGCAACATGAGTACAAAGGTACTCAGCAAGACTTACATCAGATCCTACATACATGCACATTATCAAGAAGGGTTGGTGGAGTTATTGCAGCAAGCCAGCTTTGACTCTTGGCTAGACTATCCTACGATACTTCAACTTGAAATGGTTTTTCGCACACGAGTCCACTACTCACCACTTCAATACACTACCGAGGATCCACCTCCGTATTCCTACGGAAGAGCCATCCTCGGCACTCACACTTATCTTGAGGCTTTTAGTAGTTTCCATTTACTTGTCTATGAACTGTATAGGCAACCAAGTAGTCCTTTACTGCGGACGCGGCTATTCGAATAGATCATGTTAACCCTGCAGGGATGTACTCCTTCATACATGCTCTCACCACTTGCCGTCGTTTACACGACGTGTACTCGGCAACCTTCAAGCGGAAGCCCAACGTGGGTGTCGGCCACGACCTACCTAGTCACCTAAGCCTCCAGTCCAGGTTTATCGCCTATTCAGGTTCCATCCGCAGGGAGTCCGGCCGAGGTTTCCCATACGGCCCCGAACGATGTGAACAGGGTTCCCGAGATACCTAACGGGTATTCGGTACACCCGGCCACGTACCTACCGCATCACAGCCCACCCCTACGGTCAGCGCTGTCCACGGCCTCCAGTAGGCTACAAACACCAGAAACTACTTGCAACTCCTGGACGGAGAACTAGGGTGAATAAGAAGCCGAGAGGGTCCATTGGTTTCGGGCCCAATGCATGGTAGTAGCTGATTCTTAAATCACACATACAGATCTCAGTGCTTAAGGTCGGCTTCAATGAAACAACCCACCATGTACTCCTACATGGCCTCTCATCGATACCTTTACCAAATCGTGTTCACCACACCATTCTCATTACCGACATTAACATTTCACTCTAGCCCATCACCCAGATGAACCAGACCTGACACGACTCTAAGCATAGCAGGCATAGCAAGGTAGGAACAACACAGACATATGGCTCAATCAACTCCTACACATGCTAGTGGGTTTCATCTAGTTACTGTGGCAATGACAGGTCATGCAGAGGAAATGGGTTCAACTACCGTAGCACACAGCAGTTTGAATCGCGTTGTCTTAATGCAGTAAAAGAGAGCAGGAGCGAGAACATGGGATTGTATCGATATGATCAAATGGTTGGTTGCTTGCCTGATGGTTCGATGCACGGATATGGTTCTTCGTTAGGGTAATCACGGTACTCCTCGGGAACAGATCCTGTCGCAAAGGACATCGATACACAAGCATCACCAAACAATGTGCAACAATATGATGCATGCATGAAACATGGCAATATGAGTGTGTTGGGCTAATGCAACTAAAGCCAGAAGTGTTTGAACAAATTTGAATCAAAGATTCAAATTTCAAATTCAAATATGGCCTTTTAAAGTGCTTTTCCTTGTTCTGCTTGAATCATCAATTTAACTTGTTTAATCATGCATGAAAATAGTACAGATGGATAGATTGGATTTTTCTGATCATTTTTCATATATAATTTGTCCAATTTGGAGTTACAGAATAAAAGTTATGAATTTTGGAAGTTTAATTAATATTCTGGAATTTCCTGATTTAACTTAGAGTTGTGTCAGGTCTGGTTCATCTGGGTGATGGGCTAGAGTGAAATGATTATGTCGGTAATGAGAGTGGTGTGGTGAACACGATTTGGTAAAGGTATCGATGAGAGGCCATGTAGGAGTACATGGTGGGTTGTTTCATTGAAGCCGACCTTAAGCACTGAGATCTGTATGTGTGATTTAAGAATCAGCTACTACCATGCATTGGGCCCGAAACCAATGGACCCTCTCGGCTTCTTATTCACCCTAGTTCTCCGTCCAGGAGTTGCAAGTAGTTTCTGGTGTTTGTAGCCTACTGGAGGCCGTGGACAGCGCTGACCGTAGGGGTGGGCTGTGATGCGGTAGGTACGTGGCACGGTGTACCGAATACCCGTTAGGTATCTCGGGAACCCTGTTCACATCGTTCGGGGCCGTATGGGAAACCTCGGCCGGACTCCCTGCGGATGGAACCTGAATAGGCGATAAACCTGGACTGGAGGCTTAGGTGATTAGGTAGGTCGTGGCCGACACCCACGTTGGGCTTCCGCTTGAAGGTTGCCGAGTACATGTCGTGTAAACGGCGGTAAGTGGTGAGAGCGTGTGTGAAGAAGTACACCCCTGCAGGGTTAACCTAATCTATTCGAATAGCCGTGTCCACGGAAAAGGACCTCTGGGTTGCTTATATCAGTTCATAGACAAGTGAAAGTGGATACTCTAAAATACGCAAGATAAGCGTGAGTGCTATGGATGGCGTTCTCGTAGGGAGACGGGAGCGATTCCATAGTGGTGTATTGATATGGTGAATATGTGGACTCGTGTGCGCCACCTCAAAAGAGTTACATTGCAGTCATAGTTTAGGATAGCCACCGAGTCAAAGCTGGCTTGCTGCAGTTAAACCCCACCACCCCTTTGTTGATAATGATGCATATGTAGATAGTTCTGATGTAAGTCTTGCTGGGTACATTTGTACTCACGTTTGCCTATTTTATGTTTTGCAGAGAGACTTCGGTCTCGCTAGTAGTTTCACGTGGACTTCGACGTTTAGCTTGATACCTCAGCTACGATCTTGTGCCCCGGCAGGATCTGATAGATAGTCAGGCTTCTCAGCCTTTTTCATTTATAGATGTCTGTACTCAGACATGATAGCTTCCGCTTGTGCTTTGACTTGTATGCTCTGAGTGTTGGGTCATGAGACCCATGTTTGTAATATCTCGCTCCTCAGAGCCTAATGAATAAAGTACTTGTGTCGTAGAGTCATGTTGTGATGCTTCGTTGTATTTGCACATATCGAGCATACTGTGTGTGTGATTGAAATGCTTGGTATGTGTGGGATCTGACTATCTAGTTGTTTATCTTTAGTAGCCTCTCTTACCGGGAAATGTCTCCTAGTGTTACCGCTGAGCCATGGTAGCTTGCTACTGCTCTGGAACACTTAGGCTGGCCGGCATGTGTCCTTCTTCGTTCCTGTGTCTGTCCCTTCGGGGAAATGTCACGCTTTGAGTACCGGAGTCCTGTTAGCCCGCTACAGCCCGGTTTACCGGAGTCCTGCTAGCCCAGTGCTACAGCCCGGACCCACTTGCTGATGACCGACACGTTCGAAGCTGGGTCATGGATGCCTGTCCCTGTAAGTCTGTGCCACTTTGGGTTTATGACTAGTCATGTCAGCCCGGGCTCTTTATCATATGGATGCTAGCGACACTATCATATACGTGAGCCAAAAGGCGCAAACGGTCCCGGGCAAAGGTAAGGCGACACCCGTGGGAACACCGTGCGTGAGGCCGCAAAGTGATATGAAGTGTTACCGGCTAGATCGATGTGACATCGAGTCGGGGTCCTGACAGCGTTGGTAGCCTATGCCGGCCAGCCTAAGTGTTCCGGAGCAGTAGCAAGCTACCATGGCTCAGTGGAAACACTAGGAGACATTTCCCGGTAAGAGAGGCTACTAAAGATAAACCACTAGATGGTCAGATCCCACACATACCAAGCATTTCAATAACATACACACAATATGCTCGATATGTGCAATACAACATGGCATCACAAAATGACTCTACGACTCAAGTAGTTTATTCAATAGGCTCCGAGGAGCGAGATATTACAAACATGGGTCTCACGACCCAACAATCAAAGCATACAAGTCAAAGCACAAGCGGAAGCTATCATGTCTGAGTACAGACATCTATAAATGAAAAAGGCTGAGAAGCCTGACTATCTATCAGATCCTGCCGAGGGCACAAGATCGTAGCTGAGGTATCAAGCTAAACGTCGAAGTCCACGCGGAACTACTAGCGAGACTGAAGTCTCTCTGCAAAACGTAAAATAGGCAAACGTGAGTACAAATGTACCCAGCAAGACTTACATCAGAACTAACTACATATGCATCATCTTCAACAAAGGGGATGGTGGAGTTTGACTGCAGCAAGCCAGCTTTGACTCAGTGGCTAACCTGAACTACGACTGCAAATAACTTTTGAGGTGGCGCACACGAGTCCACATATTCACCATATCAATACACCACTATGGATCCGCTCCCGTCTCCCTACGAGAACGCCATCCATAGCACTCACGCTTATCTTGCGTATTTTAGAGTATCCACTTTCACTTGTCTATGAACTGATATAAGCAACCCAGAAGTCCTTTTCCGCGGACACGGCTATTCGAATAGATGATGTTAACCCTGCAGGGGTGTACTTCTTCATACATGTTTCCACCACTTAGCGTCTGCACACGACATGTGCTCGGCAGACTTCAAGCGAAAGCCGACGTGGGTGTAGACCACGACCTACCTAAACACTTAAGCCTCTAGTCCAGGTTTATCGCCTATTCAGGTTCCATCCGCAGGGAGTCCGGCCGAGGTTTCCCATACGGCCCCGAACGATGTGAACAGGGTTCCCGAGATACCTAACGGGTATTCGGTACACCCGGCCACGTACCTACCGCATCCCAGCCCACCCCTACGGTCAGCGCTGTCCACGGCCTCCAGTAGGCTACAAACACCAGAAACTACTTGCAACTCCTGGACAGAGAGCTAGGGTGAATAAGAAGTCGAGCGGGGTCATATTTCAGGGCCCAATGCATGGTAGTAGCTGTATCTTAAATCACACATACAGATCTCAGTGCTTAAGGTCGGCTTCAATGAAACAACCCACCATGTACTCCTACATGGCCTCTCATCGATACCTTTACCAAATCGTGTTCACCACACCACTCTCATTACCGACATAACATTTCACTCTAGCCCATCACCCAGATGAACCAGACCTGACACGACTCTAAGCATAGCAGGCATAGCAAGGTAGGAACAACACATACATATGGCTCAATCAACTCCTACACATGCTAGTGGGTTTCATCTAGTTACTGTGGCAATGACAGGTCATGCAGAGGAAATGGGTTCAACTACCGTAGCACACAGCAGTTTGAAACGCGTTGTCTTAATGCAGTAAAAGAGAGCAGGAGCGAGAACATGGGATTGTATCGATATGATCAAATGGTTGGTTGCTTGCCTGATGGTTCGATGCACTGATACGGTTCTTCGTTAGGGTAATCACGGTACTCCTCGGAGGCAGAACCTGCCGCAAGAACATCGATACACAAACATAACCAAACAATGTGCAACAATATGATGCATGCATGAAACATGGCAATATGAGTGTGTTGGGCTAATGCAACTAAAACCAGAAGGGTTTGAACAAATTTGAATCAAAGATTCAAATTTCAAACTCAAACATGGCCTTTTAAAGTGCTTTTCCTTGTTCTGCTTAAAACATCAATTTAACTTGTTTGATCATGCATGAAAATAGTACAGATGGATAGATTGTATTTTTTTGATCATTTTTCATATATAATTTGTCCAATTTGGAGTTACAGAATAAAAGTTATGAATTTTTGAAGTTTAAATAATATTCTGGAATTTCCTGATTTAATTTAAATCCAGAAATATAATTATTGCGCCAACATGACGTCAGCATGACGTCAGTGGTCAACTGCGGCTGTCTGGGGTCAAACCTGACGTGTGGGGGCCACACGTCAGTGACAGGGGGGTTTAACAGGTTTAAATTAATCCTAATTAGGGATTAGTGGCACTGGGGCCCACTGGTCAGTGTCACGGGGGGTTAACTAACAGTGGTTAGCGCTAATCCTAATTAGCTACAGGGCTGGGCCCACCTATCAGGGACTCAGGGGGGGTCCTGCCGTGGTCAAAGTGGGTCAAACCCACCGGCGACATGACGCCGGCGAGGCCCGAGACGGCGGCGCGATGCGGGATCGCGCTACAGGGCACGGGCGAGGCCGTGCTTGGGCTCATTGGAGAGCTCTTGCTCCCGCGCATCGAACGGGGGTGGTGGCCGTGCCTGGGGTGGCCTGTACCATCGACGGCGGCGACCGTGGCGGCTGCCGGAGCTCGGTTGAGCTCGGGGTCGAGGCTACAACGGCTGCGGGGATGCGGGGTTGGCACCTACGGCTTCTACGCGGTGCGGTGAGTGCGTGGGTGTGCTCGGTTGGGCGCTACGGTGACCGTGGCCACGACGGCGACATCGCCGGCAGCGTTGAGCTTCGGAGCTCAAGGGGGCGGCAGCTACAGAAGGCTAGGGACGACGGGGCAAGGGGGAATCGAATCGGTGGCTCACCGCGGAGCTGCAGGGATGGTTAGCGGGCTCGGGGACGGCCGGAGTGCAGCGAATCGACGGCGATGACCTCCGGTGGCCGAGGAGGGGAACGGCGACGTAGGCGGCGATGCAGGGCTTCCGGAGACCCGTGGAGCGGTGGGGAGGAAGAGGGGGTCGAGGCGGAGCTCCTGAGCTAGTCGGGGGAGCGAGGGGTGGCCGGAGACGGCTGCTGTGGCGAACGGCGGCGATGGTGGTGTTCGGCCGTGTGAGAGAGAGAGCGAGGGAGAGGAGGGAGGAACTGAGGGAGAGTGAGAGAGAGCAGGGGGGAGGCGTGGCGTCGTCCGGGGCATCGAGCGAGGAGGGGAGGGCAGGCAGGCAGCCGAGCAGGTGGCGTGGCGCGGTGGCGCGCGCGCGCGCCTGCCACACTCCCCTCCCTCTGTCGAGGACGAAGACGACAGAGGAGGGAGGCGGGTTGGGCCGCCTGCTGGCTGGGCCAGCCAGCTGGCTGGGCCGCACAGTGGAGGAGCCCAGGTAAGCTCCTCCTGTTATTTAATTTTCTGTTTTTCTAATTTCTGACATTTGTTTTGATTTAAATAATACATTAAATCATTTATTTAACTTATGCCAATTTTTGCAGGAGCTAGATATATTATTCCAGAGCTCCTTTATGATTGGCATAATATTTGGACATATATTAATATATATAATTAATATATTTCCAATGCAAATATTTATGCATTAATTCCAAATGCCCAAAATAAATACCTATGAGCTCTTAAAAATATTGGTTTGATTTTTATCTCTGTCCAATATTTTCAGAGAGCAACATGAGCATTTTCTTGGACCCTTTTGGAGAAATTTTTATTTGGGTCATTTTCAAAATGATTCTGAGGGTTTCACAGATCCCCATTTCAAGTTTCTGATGAAAGAGTAAACATGATGCAACACTCTAATGCATGACTAGCTAGGGTGTGACAACTCACCCCCACTCAAAAGAATCTCGTCCCGAGATTTGGGTTCCTCCGGGAAGAAGGCGGGATACTCAAGTCGAAGACGATCCTCCCTTTCCCAGGTTGCTTCATCCTCCGAATGGTGCGACCATTGAACTTTGAGAAACTTGATATTATGACGTCGGGTGGTACGTTCGGCCTGATCGAGGATACGAATGGGGTACTCTCGATATGTAAGATTATCTTGGAGATCAAGCGTTTCGTGGTCCACTTCACGGATAGGATCCGAGAAGCAACGCCTGAGTTGAGAAACGTGGAAGACATCATGGACTCTGGAGAGGTGCGGAGGTAGTTCCAACTGGTAGGCAACTTCTCCTCGTTTGGCGAGAATGCGAAAAGGTCCAATGTAACGAGGAGCCAATTTGCCTTTGATACCGAAACGATGGGTTCCCTTCAGAGGGGTGACCCAAAGATAAGCCTTCTCGTCAACCTCGAAAGTCATAGCCTTATGTTTTCGGTCATATTGACTCTTTTGACGAGATTGGGCTGTTTTCAACTTTTCACGAACGATACGAACTTGTTGTTCTGCTTCCTGAATCATATCCGGGCCAAAGAATTGTCTTTCCCCGGTCTCTGACCAGTTAAGGGGTGTTCGACACCGTCGTCCATAGAGAACTTCAAAAGGGGCTTTACCCAAGCTAGATTGATAGCTGTTGTTGTAAGCGAATTCGGCAAATGGAAGGCACTTCTCCTAGTCCATCCCGAATGAGATAACAGAGGCTCGAAGCATGTCTTCTAGAATTTGGTTGACGCGTTCCACTTGACCACTCGACTGAGGGTGGAAAGCAGTGCTAAAGGAGAGACGGGTTCCCATAGCATTTTGGAAACTTTCCCAAAATCGAGAGGTGAAAAGACTTCCTCGATCCGAGTTAATTTCCGAAGGAACACCATGAAGAGACACTATACGGGAGATGTATAAGTCTGCCAGCTGACTAGCGGTTATACTCTCACGAACAGGTAGGAAATGGGCTACTTTGGAAAGACGATCGACAACGACGAAGATAGCATTATTCCCTCTCTTGGTCCTGGGAAAACCGGTAATGAAATCCATACCAATTTTATCCCATTTCCATTCAGGAATAGCTAAGGGTTGAAGGGTGCCAGCAGGCCGTTGATGCTCTGCTTTTACACGACGACAGACGTCGCAATTTGCATTATACTGAGCAATCTCTCTCTTCATCCTAGTCCACCAGAACCTCTAGCGTAGGTCCTGATACATCTTAGTACTACCGGGATGAATAGTGAGAGGAGATTCATGAGCTTCCTTAAGGATCAGTCGCCTCAGGTTGCGCACTTTGGGAACCACTAGTCGATTTCCGAAGTATACGACCCCTTGATCATTAACGTAGAAGCAATTCGCAATTCCTTTCTGAACGTTTCTCTTGATGCGGGAGATTCCCGGATCTACCTTCTGTGCTTTGATAATCTGATCCGTAAGGGTAGGTTTTGCCACCAAGGTGGAAAGAAAACCTTGAGGAACAATGTGAAGGTTAAGCTTCCGAAATTCCTCATGGAGAAGCGGTTGACTTTGTTGTAACATCAAGTTGTTACAATAAGATTTACGACTTAGCGCATCAGCCATGACGTTGGCTTTCCTTGGGGTGTAGGTTATCCCTAAATCGAAGTCTGTGATCAACTCAACCCAACGTCTTTGCCTGAGATTCAGATCCGGTTGGGTGAAAATGTACTTCAGACTTTGGTGATCGGTGAATATTTCGCAACGGTTACCGAGGAGGTAATGTCGCCAGGTCTTAAGTGCGTAGACTACGGCTGCAAGCTCTAGATCATGAGTAGGATAATTCTCCTCATGTGGGTGCAATTGTCGTGAAGCGTAGGCAATTACATGTCGATCTTGCATAAGGATGCAACCTAGTCCTTGTCGCGAGGCGTCGCAGTAGATAACAAAGTCTTTGGAGAAGTCTGGCGGTACCAGTACGGGAGCAGAAGTCAGGCGTCTTTTCAGTTCCTCAAAGCTGTGCTCACATTGTGGAGTCCACTCGAACTTCTTATCTTTCTTGAGGAGTTCGGTTAGAGGTTTAGCAACCTTGGAGAAGTTCTCGATAAAGCGACGACAATAGCTCGCTAAGCCTAGAAAACTCCGAACTTGCTTGACCGATTCAGCTGGAGTCCAATTAAGGACGGCTTGAACTCGCTCAGGGTTAACAGCAATACCTTTACCAGATATCACATGACCCAGATAGGTCACTTCTGACAACCAGAATTCACATTTAGAAAATTTGGCATAAAGGCGATGCTCTCGAAGTTTCTTCAACACTAGCCTTAGATGTTCGGCATGTTCTTCCTCGTTCTTGGAGTAGATGAGTATATCATCGAGGTAAACCACGACGAATTTATCCAAATACTCCATGAAGATTGAGTTCATTAACCGAGAAAAGGTGGATGGAGCGTTGGTTAAACCGAAGGACATGACGGTGTACTCGTATTGGCCATAACGAGTAACAAAGGCCATTTTAGGAATGTCCCCGTTTCTGATTTTGATTTGATGGTAGCCCAACCTCAAATCCATCTTGGAGAAGACTGAGGATCCAGCGAGCTGATCATACAGGTCGTTGATCCTGGGAAGCGGATATTTGTTCTTGATTGTGACCAAATTGACAGGTCGGTAATCTACAACCATCCGGTCCGTACCATCCTTCTTCTTGACGAATAGGACGGGGCAAGCCCACGGAGATGAGCTAGGTCGGATGAAACCCTTTTTCAAGGACTCATCGAGTTGTTTCTTAAGCTCGGCTAGTTCTAGGGGTGCCATCTTATAAGGTCTTCTAGCAATCGGAACGGTTCCTGGAATGAGGTCTATTACGAACTCAACATCCCTGTCAGGTGGAACACCTGGCAATTCCTCTGGAAAGACATCCGGGAAGTCACGGACTACCGGAACGTCCTCAAGGTCTGGCAAAGGGCTGGCGTTAAGAGAATATAACTGTCGCTTGGCTATTCGGGTCAAGACATTGACTATCTTCCCCGAAGGATGGGTGAGTTGAACAGTCCTAGAGAAGCAATCAATTTGGGCATGATGAGCTGACATCCAGTCCATACCCAGAATGATATTAATATCTGAAGATTTAAGGGCTATCAAAGACGCGAGGAAAACAAGTCTGTCGACTTGGATTTCATTTCCATAACTTACCCTAGAGGTCTGCCATCTAGAACCAGGGGTAGAAATTTCCATAGTGGATGGCATGTCACAGAATGCAACGTTATGCAAACGAGCATAATTTTCGGATATAAAAGAATGAGAGGCTCCTGTATCGAAAAGAACAGATGCCGGGTGGCAATTAACAAGAAGCATACCGAGAACGACGTTGGGATCCTCTTGAGCTTCTTCGGCAGAGATACAGTTGACATGGCCACGTGAAGCGGTGACCGGCTTGGCGTGGAATATTTTTCCTGTCGGCTTGCCACGGCCAACAGCTTTAGCAGACTGGTTGGGGTTGGTCTGGGGACACTCACGCATATAGTGACCAGATTCCCCGCACTTGAAACAAGTCACGGAACTGGTACGTGGAGGAGCATTGTTGGTTGGACCACCATAGGGCTTGGCCGGTGCAGACTGTTGAACAGGGCGAGGCGCCTGGAAGGATGGCCTCGGTGTGAACCTGGGTGGCAGGGCGGTGTTGGGCACCCACACGCGGCGCTTCTGAGGACCAGCACCGATGAGGAACCCATGTCACGGCCATGCTTGCGTGTTGCGTCATAGTCAGTCTGACCAGTTTCAGCACTGATGGCTTTGTTGACAAGTTTCTGAAAAGATGTGCACTCATGCAGACGGAGGTCACGGCGAAGCTCAGGACTAAGGCCCTTACGGAACCTTGCTTGCTTCTTGGCGTCAGTAGAAACTTCCTCGGTTGCATATCGTGCGAGATTACCGAACTCCCTGCTGTAAACATCCACAGAAAGTCGGCCTTGGGTGAAACTGCAAAATTCTTCACGTTTACGGTCCATGAGACCCTCCGGAATGTGATGTTCACGGAAAGCCTCGCTGAACTCAGCCCAAGTAGTGACATGGCCCGCTGGGCGCATAGCTCCATAATTCTCCCACCATAGACTGGCGGGGCCTTCAAGATGATATGCAGCAAAGGTGACCTTGTCAGCCTTAGCTACTAGCGCGGAACGCAGCTTGTGAGAGATACTGCGAAGCCAGTCATCAGCGTCGAGAGGCTCGACGGAGTGGTGGAACGTGGGTGGATGCAATTTGATAAAATCACTGAGTGACACCACGTTAATCCTCTGATGGTGTGCTGTATTCTGTTCAATACGCTCCAACAAACGGTTGGTCTCCCGCTTGTTTCTCTCAGCTTCCATCATAACCTCGGCTAGGGAAGGAGGATGAGGCAGATTTTCATTCCTGCCTTCACTGCCTTCGGCCTGCTCTTGAGAAGCAGGGTTAGCACGCGTGTTGACCATCCTAGGTAAACAAGACAATGATTTTAGTCAGAATGTTAAAATTCCGACATAGGATACAGAATGTAAGGAATAACTCGAAATGCAAGATGATCATCCGTATGACATGGTAAAAACAGAAACTGCTTCTTATTCCATCGTCATACACACCATACAGGGTTTAGTACAAGACCAAACAAAGTACTATTACGGTGAAAGAGGATTACATCTCATCGGAGGCATCCCAAGCTCCTATACATTATTTTTCTACACCTCCGGAAAGAGTACAAACTAGGTCATATCCCACGAGTCACGCGGGACGATAGATGACACAACTAGTGCGAACTAGTGATACTACCACTAACTCAGACCGATCCGTAGTAGTCCTCGTAGAAGTCACCTCCATAGCCTGGAAGCTCAACATGATCATCCGGAAACAGACGATCTCGCGGAGCTTGTGGACCATAGGGGCTAGGATGAGGTCTTGGACCAACAGACGGTGGCCTGCGAGGACCGCGAGGTGGGGTGATGCCTCCTACATCACGCCAAACCATCACGTCCGGCAGAGCAGATCTCACAGGATAGAGATCGCGCATATCCGAATATCCAGCCTGCACCGCCGGTGCAAACCGAGTCAAAGTGGCCCAGTGGTCAGCATGGGTATTGAAGAGCTCTAACCTCAAGGCCCGATTTTCACGGTCCTTATCCTCGAGCATCTCAGCAGTAGTGCGAGTCCGTGAATCCTCCTGGGTGGGGTCAGCATAGATAGCCTGGAGATACCCTTGTGCTCCCGGAAGTGATCCTGGCATATACCGGAAATCAGAGTCCCGAAATAGACCAGATCTGACTCGCATAATGGTCATCATAGAGTAGGCGGCGTCCTGCACAGCCATCTCAATAGTAACCCCGAGTCCATAGGAGCAGTGAAGAGGCTCGGTGGATCCAGGATAAGATGGAAATATCCTGACAGTGCAGAGATACTGGCTTTGATTAAAGTCTCGGAATTGCTCTTCGACCGTGTACTCGGGATACCAGCGGTATCCAGCCTCAGTCATTACCCTGACCAACTTGGCAGTATGGCCGGGTACATCTAGGCATCGAGTCAGGCGAACCACTTGATTGAGGTCGCGAGTGGCCATCTGAAAGCACAATCATAATGCAAGGGCATTAGAATTTCTAGCAAAATTTCGGCAGCATAACAGCTGTAAATGCTCAAAAAGGATTTTGAGACATTTGACAAAGGATTTCGTACACACTCAACATCATCATATCAAAGTTCTGAAACCATTCTAGCAACATAATGTGGTAGTAGAACTGAACTAGGCTTGTAACCATCAAACTTATAAGGTACTACTGATTAGTAACTCGTGATCCTGATAGAGAGAACAGATCCTAATTCCTTAACCCCCGGTGGAAGAATGGACTGACTCAGATCAGAATGTCATAAGATAAAGGAGTAAAAAGAGCCTTACGTTCCAACCCACAAACAATTCCCCTACATATAACTAAAGAATTTCTAGACTCAACATCGACCAGTTTGGCTTGGAGAACCTACAGGCAGTCCGGCTCTGATACCAACGCTGTCAGGACCCCGACTCGATGTCACATCGATCTAGCCGGTAACACCTCATATCACTTTGCGGCCTCACGCACGGTATCCCCACGGGTGTCGCCTTACCTTTGCCCGGGACCGTTTGCGCATTTTGGCTCACGTATATGATAGTGTCGCTAGCATCCATATGATAAAGAGCCCGGGCTGACATGACTAGTCGTAAACCCAAAGTGGCACAGACTTACAGGGACAGGCATCCATGACCCAGCTTCGAACGTGTCGGTCATCAGCAAGTGGGTCTGGGCTGTAGCACTGGGCTAGCAGGACTCCGGTAAACCGGGCTGTAGCGGGCTAGCAGGACTCCGGTACTCAAAGCGTGACATTTCCCCGAAGGGACAGACACAGGAACGAAGAAGGACACATGCCGGCCAGCCTAAGTGTTCCAGAGCAGTAGCAAGCTACCATGGCTCAGCGGTAACACTAGGAGACATTTCCCGGTAAGAGAGGCTACTAAAGATAAACAACTAGATAGTCAGATCCCACACATACCAAGCATTTCAATCATACACACAATATGCTCGATATGTGCAAATACAATGAAGCATCACAACATGACTCTACGACACAAGTACTTTATTTAAGGCTCAGGGAGCCATACATAACATACACAAAGGTACGGGTCACACGACCCAGCATTCAAGTCATACAGTCATACAAGCCAGCAGCGGAAGTAACTTGTCTGAGTACAGACAACTAGTAAAATAAAAGAGGCTTGGAAAGCCTAGCTATACTACAAGGTCCTTCACAAGCTCAGGGTCACCACCTGGGTCTTTAGCCTACTCGTTGATGTCAACGTCTACATAGAACCCATCAGAAGGGGTTGCAGCGTCTTCTGTAAAAATGTAAATTATAGCAACATGAGTACAAAGGTACTCAGCAAGACTTACATCAGATCCTACATACATGCACATTATCAAGAAGGGTTGGTGGAGTTATTGCAGCAAGCCAGCTTTGACTCTTGGCTAGACTATCCTACGATACTTCAACTTGAAATGGTTTTTCGCACACGAGTCCACTACTCACCACTTCAATACACTACCGAGGATCCACCTCCGTCTTCCTACGGAAGAGCCATCCTCGGCACTCACACTTATCTTGAGGCTTTTAGTAGTTTCCATTTACTTGTCCATGAACTGTATAGGCAACCAAGTAGTCCTTTACCGCGGACGCGGCTATTCGAATAGATCATGTTAACCCTGCAGGGATGTACTCCTTCATACATGCTCTCACCACTTGCCGTCGTTTACACGACGTGTACTCGGCAACCTTCAAGCGGAAGCCCAACGTGGGTTTCGGCCACGACCTACCTAGTCACCTAAGCCTCCAGTCCAGGTTTATCGCCTATTCAGGTTCCATCCGCAGGGAGTCCGGCCGAGGTTTCCCATACGGCCCCGAACGATGTGAACAGGGTTCCCGAGATACCTAACGGGTATTCGGTACACCCGGCCACGTACCTACCGCATCACAGCCCACCCCTACGGTCAGCGCTGTCCACGGCCTCCAGTAGGCTACAAACACCAGAAACTACTTGCAACTCCTGGACGGAGAACTAGGGTGAATAAGAAGCCGAGAGGGTCCATTGGTTTCGGGCCCAATGCATGGTAGTAGCTGATTCTTAAATCACACATACAGATCTCAGTGCTTAAGGTCGGCTTCAATGAAACAACCCACCATGTACTCCTACATGGCCTCTCATCGATACCTTTACCAAATCGTGTTCACCACACCACTCTCATTACCGACATAATCATTTCACTCTAGCCATCACCTAGATGAACCAGACCTGACACGACTCTAAGCATAGCAGGCATAGCAAGGTAGGAACAACACATACATATGGCTCAATCAACTCCTACACATGCTAGTGGGTTTCATCTAGTTACTGTGGCAATGACAGGTCATGCAGAGGAAATGGGTTCAACTACCGTAGCACACAGCAGTTTGAAACGCGTTGTCTTAATGCAGTAAAAGAGAGCAGGAGCGAGAACATGGGATTGTATCGATATGATCAAATGGTTGGTTGCTTGCCTGATGGTTCGATGCACTGATACGGTTCTTCGTTAGGGTAATCACGGTACTCCTCGGAGGCAGAACCTGCCGCAAGGAACATCGATACACAAACATCACCAAACAATGTGCAACAATATGATGCATGCATGAAACATGGCAATATGAGTGTGTTGGGCTAATGCAACTAAAACCAGAAGGGTTTGAACAAATTTGAATCAAAGATTCAAATTTCAAACTCAAACATGGCCTTTTAAAGTGCTTTTCCTTGTTCTGCTTAAAACATCAATTTAACTTGTTTGATCATGCATGAAAATAGTACAGATGGATAGATTGGATTTTTCTGATCATTTTTCATATATAATTTGTCCAATTTGGAGTTACAGAATAAAAGTTATGAATTTTTGAAGTTTAAATAATATTCTGGAATTTCCTGATTTAATTTAAATCCAGAAATATAATTATTGCGCCAACATGACGTCAGCATGACGTCAGTGGTCAACTGCGGCTGTCTGGGGTCAAACCTGACGTGTGGGGGCCACACGTCAGTGACAGGGGGGTTTAACAGGTTTAAATTAATCCTAATTAGGGATTAGTGGCGCTGGGGCCCACTGGTCAGTGTCAGGGGGGTTAACTAACAGTGGTTAGCGCTAATCCTAATTAGCTACAGGGCTGGGCCCACCTATCAGGGACTCAGGGGGGGGTCCTGCCGTGGTCAAAGTGGGTCAAACCCACCGGCGACATGACGCCGGCGAGGCCCGAGACGGCGGCGCGATGCGGGATCGCGCTACAGGGCACGGGCGAGGCCGTGCTTGGGCTCGTTGGAGAGCTCTTGCTCCCGCGCATCGAACGGGGGTGGTGGCCGTGCCTGGGGTGGCCTGTACCATCGACGGCGGCGACCGTGGCGGCTGCCGGAGCTCGGTTGAGCTCGGGGTCGAGGCTACAACGGCTGCGGGGATGCGGGGTTGGCACCTACGGCTTCTACGCGGTGCGGTGAGTGCGTGGGTGTGCTCGGTTGGGCGCTACGGTGACCGTGGCCACGACGGCGACATCGCCGGCAGCGTTGAGCTTCGGAGCTCAAGGGGGCGGCAGCTACAGAAGGCTAGGGACGACGGGGCAAGGGGGAATCGAATCGGTGGCTCACCGCGGAGCTACAGGGATGGTTAGCGGGCTCGGGGACGGCCGGAGTGCAGCGAATCGACCGCGATGACCTCCGGTGGCCGAGGAGGGGAACGGCGACATAGGCGGCGATGCAGGGCTTCCGGAGACCCGTGGAGCGGTGGGGAGGAAGAGGGGGTCGAGGCGGAGCTCCTGAGCTAGTCGGGGGAGCGAGGGGTGGCCGGAGACGGCTGCTGTGGCGAACGGCGGCGATGGTGGTGTTCGGCCGTGTGAGAGAGAGAGCGAGGGAGAGGAGGGAGGAACTGAGGGAGAGTGAGAGAGAGCAGGGGGGAGGCGTGGCGTCGTCCGGGGCATCGAGCGAGGAGGGGAGGGCAGGCAGGCAGCCGAGCAGGTGGCGTGGCGCGGTGGCGCGCGCGCGCGCCTGCCACACTCCCCTCCCTCTGTCGAGGACGAAGACGACAGAGGAGGGAGGCGGGTTGGGCCGCCTGCTGGCTGGGCCAGCCAGCTGGCTGGGCCGCACAGTGGAGGAGCCCAGGTAAGCTCCTCCTGTTATTTAATTTTCTGTTTTTCTAATTTCTGACATTTGTTTTGATTTAAATAATACATTAAATCATTTATTTAACTTATGCCAATTTTTGCAGGAGCTAGATATATTATTCCAGAGCTCCTTTATGATTGGCATAATATTTGGACATATATTAATATATATAAATAATATATTTCCAATGCAAATATTTATGCATTAATTCCAAATGCCCAAAATAAATACCTATGAGCTCTTAAAAATATTGGTTTGATTTTTATCTCTGTCCAATATTTTCAGAGAGCAACATGAGCATTTTCTTGGACCCTTTTGGAGAAATTTTTATTTGGGTCATTTTCAAAATGATTCTGAGGGTTTCACAGATCCCCATTTCAAGTTTCTGATGAAAGAGTAAACATGATGCAACACTCTAATGCATGACTAGCTAGGGTGTGACAAGAGCCAACTTCATTTTCTCTGCAAAAGAAATAATCGAATCAAAAAAGAGATCAAAGAGATATATTGAAGTTCAGTCGGCAATCAGTTACATTCCATACCAGCGGCCTCGTCTTGAGCTTTTTTTAGATTTTGCTAAGCCAATTCCAAGTCTAAGTTGAGTTGCCTCTACTTCTCTTCGAGTTCGGCAAAGTTGGAGATAAGAGTACAAGACTTCTGCAGGAGGCAAGAAACATGTCAATCGATAGGTCCGAAAGCAGTTCATTTCCGAATGAATAAAACCTAAAGAAGTGGACAACAAGCTCTTCAGACCCCAGTCGACTGCTAGCAGTCGACCGCGGTCTCGGGGCCTACACCCAGTGGGTGCACTTGGCGTGCCCCCACCGGTTCTGATCCCACTCGCCTGGCCCGCCGGAGTCGAGTGCCAGGAGTAAAAAGAGAGAGAGAGAGAAAGAACAATTGCGTCGTCAAGAAAAGAAGAACTCAGACCACAGTCGACTGCCAGCAGTCGACCGCGGTCTCGGGGACTACACCCAGTGGGTGCACTTGGCGTGCCCCCACCGGTTCTGATCCCACTCGCCTAGACCGAGTGCAAGAGCGAAACTACCAAAAATGACAGCAACACCCAGTGGGTGCTCTAATTCAACGCGAACAACAGGAGATTGTGCAGAAGAATATTTTTCGAGAACAAAAACAGTCGGAAAGTCTACTCACCTCGACGTTGGCCCGAAGAGCGGCACTAGCATCGCAGGCAGCCTGGCTGCTCCCATGCACTATCTTCACCCGCTCCATCATCATATCAGCCTGTCGGATGGCTTCCGCAGCCGCCTCCGACTGGTTGTCTGGGACGGGGTAGCTGGTGAAAAAATGTGTAGACGACCCAGGTGCAGCTGCTTGAGGCTCCATGGTGTGGAGTTGGATAGTTGAAGGAACCACAGGCGCAGTCGACCTCGTGGGGTGCCCACTTGGCAAGGGTGCGGCGAACGTCATAGCGGCCCTGCGCGCATCTTTAGCTTGACAGACGGGAGGCGTTGCAGTTGGTTCCTGCCGAGCCACCCTGCCAGCTGTTACCTTCTTGCTCTTCCTAGGCTTAGGAGCCACATCTTCATCATCGTCCGGAAGGTCAATGATGTTGGGTGGAGCTGCAAGACAGAACATTCGACCCCAAGTTAACCACTCGACCCTAAAAGGATCAAGAATCAAAATCGCAAGAGTTCATACCTGGCTTAGAGGTCACCGCATCCTCCATTTCCTCGTCCCGGTACTGGTATGAAGAGGTCCCTGACGTAGCAGCACTGCAAAGGCCCGCAGTCAATCGGTTACACCCAGTTAATTGAGTCCACATAAAGGACAAGTCAGATGGTTACCCGGAGATAGTAGGAACGATCACTTTGATCCGAGGCAAAGCTTTAGGCGGTTTGGAAGAGATGGCTTTTGACACTTTCGGCGCTGGAAGCGGCGCAACCTTGGATTGCTTTGGAGGCTTCTCAGTCGGCGTCGGGGAAGATGTCCTAGGGCGCTTCGAGGATTGCCCGATCAGCGCAGCCACCAAGTCCGGAGCGCGTGCCAGGTCATGAGTGTGCTTGGACCTCCTCTCCCTGCGAGGAGGCGAGTCGACTTCCTCCTCATCGGTCGATTCATCACTCTCCTCGTCCTCCTCAGCTTCTGAATGCTCCTCGCCGCTCTCGCCCCCGCTCCCTTCTTCTTCAGCTCTTCTTCAGCGCCGGGGTCCTGCACTCCGTTGGGCATCGAGTACATTTCAATGAGGGCCTGAAAGGATAACAATCAAAAGGCATTCAATCAACAACAAACGAGACATCACGTGGTGAATCAGAAAGATACTTGATAAAACAGAAATATACCTGCTCCGGCTGGCGCGAGTTGTTGAATGGAATCACCCTCCTGGATCCCCGAGGGTTGTCTTTGTTGCCAGTGATTCCCCTCAACCAGTTCTCCAAGATATCCTTGCTAACCTCCTCTAGGTGGATCCGAGTGGTATCTTCAAGCCTAGAGTACATCCACATCGGATGATCGCGCGCCTGAAGATGTTGGATGCGTCGAACGAGAATGACCTCTAGCAGATCCATCCCGGTCACTCCGTCACAGACAAGCTGGACTACCCGTTCGACCAGCTCCTTGACCTGCGCCTTCTCTTCTGGAACTACCTTCAGGGGAGCAGGCTTCTCCACTCGAGCAAAGGAGAAAGGAGGAAGTCCAGTCGACTGGCCAGGGATTGGCTGATCCTTGCAGTAAAACCAAGTTGACTGCCAGCCCCGGACCGAGTCAGGAAGGATCATCGCCGGGAAAGTACTCTTGCTCCTCATCTGGATCCCCAGACCACCGCACATCTGGATCACCCGCGTCCTCTCGTCAGTCGACTTGGCCTTTTTGACCGACTGGGAACGACAAGTGAAGATGTGTTTGAAAAGCCCCCAGTGCGGTCGACAGCCCAAGAAGTTTTCGCACATGGACACGAAAGCGCCTAGATAGACTATGGTGTTCGGAGTGAAATGGTGGAGCTGAGCCCCAAAGAAGTTCAAAAAACCCCGGAATAAAGGGTGGGGAGGCAGCGAGAACCCGCGATCTACGTGGGTTGCTAGGAGGACACACTCACCCTCTCTAGGCTGCAGCTCAGTTTCGTTCCCCGGGAGCCGAACCGACTTGTGGGGGATCAATCCCCCTCCACCAGGTCGTCGAGGTCGTCCTGCGTGATTGCCGAGCGGATCCAGTCGCCTTGGATCCAGCCCGCCGGTAGGCCGGACCTCGATGAGGATCCACCCCGGCTGGTCCGCTTGCCCTTCGCCTTCGCGGTCGCCTTCTTCAAGCGTTCCAGCACCGCCGTCTTATCCTTCCCCATCGTGGCAGATCGAGCTCGAGCAGAGGTCCGGCGACGAGGCGGAAGCGAGAGTGGCAGAGAGATCGAGAGAAAGAGAAGACAGAATGGTGGCGTGTGGAGCAGAGGCTAGGCCCGAGACCTTTTATAAGACCTTCCGCCGAGTGGCTGACTAGTGGACCCAAGCGATCTAAACAAATCCCACAACAGTCGCGCCCGCAGTACGTGGCGAAAAAGGTGGTGCAGGGATCGAGGAGACTTACCTAATCTGTCCCGATGATCTCGTTTACTCCCGTCTGGCGCGCTTCCCAAAATTCGAATCCCGCGAGATCCACGAAGAGCGGAACAACCTGTCAGACTAAAGACAAACACCCTCTACATCATCATTCGGAATTCAACCATGAAAGTTCACTCAACAACAACCAAGAATGGACCAAGGCGACTGAGAAAGGAGTCGACGTCGTCTCCTCAACTCATTGTTTCAAGGAAAGGCATATTCATAGCACAAAGAGTGGGTCGGAAGTGTTCTCAACCCCTTCCTCATTCGAACCCTGATCCATTCGGGGGCTAATGATGAAGCTATGTACCTAGGGTACGGTCATGGACCTGTCCAGCATACGCTCCCCGAGGACATCTTTACAAAGAATCATAACCAGTCGAAGAGAAAATATCATCCACTCGACCATGAAGATATGCTCACTCGACTGCCTTGAAGACACTCGACCACCTTGAAGACTGATGGGTTTCGTAGTAATTTCAAAAACTTTCCTACGCACATGCAAGATCATGGTGATGCATAGCAATGAGGGGGGAGTGTGATCTACATACCTAGTAGATCGACAACGGAAGCGTTTGGTTGATGTAGTCGTACGTCTTCACGATCCGACCGATCAAGCACCGAAACTACGGCACCTGCAAGTTCTAGCACACGTTCAGCTCGATGATGATCCCCGGACTCCGATCCAGCAAAGTGTCGGGGAAGAGTTCCGTCAGCACGACGGCGTGGTGACGATCTTGATGCACTACAGCAGCAGGGCTTCGCCTAAACTCCGCTACAGTATTATCGAGGACTATGGTGGCTGGGGGCGCCGCACACGGCTAAGGAATAGATCACGTGGATCAACTTGTGTCTTTGGGGTGCCCCTTGCCTCAGTATATAAAGGATGGAGGAGCAGGAGGCTGGCCAAGGTTGGTGCGGCCAGGATGTGGAGTCCTACTAGGACTCCAAGTCCTAGTAGGAGTCCACCAAGAGGGGAGGAAAGGAGAAGGAAGTGGAGGAGAAGGAGAGGTGGCCGGCCCCTTTTCCCTAGTCCAATTCGGACTAGAGGGGAGGGGGGGCGCAGCAGCCCCTTGGCCCTTTCTCCTCTTGCCACTAAAGCCCATCAAGGCCCATTGCTTCTCACGTAACTACCCGGTACTCCGAAAAATACCCGAATCACTCGGAACCTTTCCGATGTCCGAATATAGTCGTCTAATATATCAATCTTTATGTCTCGACCATTTCGAGACTCCTCGTCATGTCCCCGATCTCATCCGGGATTCCGAACTCCTTCGATACATCAAAACTCATAAACTCATAAGGTAACTGTCATCGAAACCTTAAGCGTGCGGACCCTACGGGTTCGAGAACAATGTAGACATGACCGAGACACGTCTCCGGTCAATAACCAATAGCGGGACCTGGATGCCCATGTTGGCTCCTACATATTCTACGAAGATCTTTATCGGTCAGACCGCATAACAACATATGTTGTTCCCTTTGTCATCGGTATGTTACTTGCCCGAGATTCGATCGTCGGTATCTTAATACCTAGTTCAATCTCGTTACTGGCAAGTCTCTTTACTCGTTCTGTAATACATCATCCCGCAACTAACTCATTAGTTGCAATGCTTGCAAGGCTTAAGTGATGTGCATTACCGAGAGGGCCCAGAGATACCTCTCCGACAATCCGAGTGACAAATCCTAATCTCGAAATACGCCAACCCAACATGTACCTTTGGAGACACCTGTAGAGCTCCTTTATAATCACCCAGTTACGTTGTGACGTTTGGTAGCACACAAAGTGTTCCTCCGGCAAACGGGAGTTGCATAATCTCATAGTCATAGGAACATGTATAAGTCATGAAGAAAGCAATAGCAACATACTAAACGATCGGGTGCTAAGCTAATGGAATGGGTCATGTCAATCAGATCATTCACCTAATGATGTGATCCCATTAATCAAATAACAACTCTTTGTCTATGGTTAGGAAACATAAACATCTTTGATTAACGAGCTAGTCAAGTAGAGGCATACTAGTGACACTCTGTTTGTCTATGTATTCACACATGTATTATGTTTCCGGTTAATACAATTATAGCATGAATAATAAACATTTATCATGAAATAAGGAAATAAATAATAACTTTATTATTGCCTCTAGGGCATATTTCCTTCAGTCTCCCACTTGCACTAGAGTCAATAATCTAGTTCACATCGCCATGTGATTTAACAGCAATAGTTCACATCACCATGTGATTAACACCCATAGTTCACATCGATATGTGATCAACACCCAAAGGGTTTACTAGAGTCAGTAATCTAGTTCACATCGCTATGTGATTAACACCCAAAGAGTACTAAGGTGTGATCATGTTTTGCTTGTGAGATAATTTTAGTCAACGGGTCTATCACATTCAGATCCGTAAGTATTTTGCGAATTTCTATGTCAACAATGCTCTGCACGGAGCTACTCTAGCTTATTGATCCCACTTTCAATATGTATCTAGATCGAGACTTAGAGTCATCCAGATCTGTGTCAAAACTTGGATCGACGTAACTTTTTACGACCAACCTTTTTGTCACCTCCATAATTGAGAAATATTTCCTTATTCCACTAAGGATAATTTTGACCGTTGTCCAGTGATCTACTCTTAGATCACTATTGTATTCCCTTTCTTAACAAAGTGTAGGGTATACAATAGATCTGGTACACAACATGGCATACTTTATAGAACCTATGACTGAGGCATAGGGAATGACTTTAATTCTCTTTCTATCTTCTGCCGTGGTCGGGCTTTGAGTCTTACTCAACTTCACACCTTGTAACACAGGCAAGAAACTTTTTCTTTGACTGTTCCATTTTGAACTACTTCAAAATCTTGTCAAGGTATGTACTCATTGAAAAACTTATCAAGCATCTTGATCTATCTTTATAGATCTTGATACTCAATATGTAAGCAGCTTTACCGAGGTCTTTCTTTGAAAAACTCCTTTCAAACACTCCTTTATGCTTTGCAGAATAATTCTACATTATTTCCGATCAACAATATGTCATACACATATACTTATCAGAAATGATGTAGTGCTCCCACTCACTTTCTTGTAAATACAGGCTTCACCGCAAGTCTGTATAAAACTATATGCTTTGATCAACTTATCAAAGCGTATATTCCAACTCCGAGATTCTTGCACCAGTCCATAGATGGATCGCTGGAGCTTGCACACTTTGTTAACACCTTTAGGATCGACAAAACCTTCTAGTTGCATCATATACAACTCTTCTTTAGTAAATCCATTAAGGAATGCAGTTTTGTTTATCTATTTGCCAGATTTCATAAAATGCGGCAATTGCTAACATGATTCGGACAGACTTAAGCATAGATACGAGTGAGAAAATCTCATCGTAGTCAACACCTTGAACTTGTCGAAAACCTTTTGCGACAATTCTAGCTTTGTAGATAGTAACACTACTATCAGCGTCCGTCTTCCTCTTGAAGATCCATTTATTTTCTTTGGCTTGCCAATGATCGGGCAAATCCATCAAAGTCCATACTTTGTTCTCATACATGGATCATATCTCAGATTTCATGGCCTCAAACCATTTCGCGGAATCTAGGCTCATCATCGCTTCCTCATAGTTCGCAAGTTCGTCATGGTCTAGTAACATGACTTCCAGAACAGGATTACCGTACCACTCTAGTGCGGATCTCACTCTGGTTTACCTACGAGATTTGGTAGTAACTTGATCTGAAGTTACATGATCATCATCATTAGCTTCCTCACTAATTGGTGTAGTAGTCACAGGAACAGATTTCTGTGATGAACTACTTTCCAATAAGGGAGCAGGTACAGTTACCTCATCAAGTTCTACTTTCCTCCCACTCACTTCTTTCGAGAGAAACTCCTTCTCTAGAAAAACTCCGAATTTAGCAACAAAAGTCTTGCCTTCGGATCTGTGATAGAAGGTGTATCCAATAGTTTCCTTTAGATATCCTATGAAGATTTACTTCTCCGATTTGGGTTCGAGCTTATCATGTTGAAACCTTTTTCACATAAGCATCGCAGTCCCAAACTTTAAGAAACGACAACTTTGGTTTCTTGCCAACCCACAGTTCAGATTGTGTCGTCTCAACGGACTTAGATGCTGCCCTATTTAACGTGAATGCAGCTGTCTCTAATGCATAACCCCAAAACGATAATGGTAGATCGGTAAGAGACATCATAGATCGCACTATATCAAATAAAGTACGGTTATGACGTTCGGACACACCATTACACTATGGTGTTCCAGGTGGCGTGAGTAGTGAAACTATTTCACACTGTTTTAATTGAAGACCAAACTCGTAACTCAAATATTTGTCTCCGCGATCAGATCGTAGAAACTTTATTTTCTTGTCACGATGATTTTCCACTTCACTCTGAAATTCTTTGAACTTTTCAAATGTTTCAGACTTATGTTTCATCAAGTAGATATTCCCATATCTGCTCAAATCATCTATGAAGTTCAGAAAATAACGATACTTGCCGTGAGCCTTAACACTCATCGGACCACATACATCAGTATGTATTATTTCCAACAAGTCAGTTGCTCGCTCCGGAGAACGGAGTCTTAGTCATCTTGCCCATGAGGCATGGTTCGCAAGCATCAAGTGATTCATAATCAAGTGATTCCAAAATTCCATCAGCATGGAGTTTCTTCATGCGCTTTACACCAATATGACCTAAACGGCAGTGCCACAAATAAGTTGCACTATCATTATTAACTTTGCATCTTTTGGTTTCAATATTATGATTATGTGTATCACTACGATCGAGATCCAACAAACTATTTTCATTGGGTGTGTAACCATATAAGGTTTTATTCATGTAAACAAAACAACAATTTATTCTCTTACTTAAATGAATAACCGTATTACAATAAACATGATCAAATCATATTCATGCTCAACGCAAACACCATATAACACTTATTTAGGTTCAACACTAATCCCGAAAGTATAGGGAGTGTGCGATGATGATTATATCAATCTTGGAACCACTTCCAACACACATCGTCACTTCACCCTTAACTAGTCTCTGTTTATTCTGCAACTCCCGTTTCGAGTTACTAATCTTAGCAACTGAACTAGTATCAAATACTGAGGGGTTGCTATAAACACTAGTAAAGTACACATCAATAACATGTATATCAAATATACTTATGTTCACTTTGCCATCCTTCTTATCTGCCAATCACTTGGGGTAGTTCCGCTTCCAGTGACCAGTCCCCTTGCAGTAGAAACACTTAGTCTCAGGCTTAGGACCAGACTTGGGCTTCTTCACTTGAGCAGCAACTTGCTTGCTGTTCTTCTTGAAGTTCCCCTTCTTCCCTCTGCCCCTTTTCTTGAAACTAGTGGTCTTGTCTACCATCAACACTTGATGTTTTTCTCGATTTCTACCTTCGTCAATTTCCGCATTACGAAGAGCTTGGGAATCGTTTCCGTTATCCCTTGCATATCATAGTTCATCACGAAGTTCTACTAACTTGGTGATGGTGACTAGAGAATTCCGTCAATCACTATCTTATCTGGAAGATTAACTCCCACTTGATTCAAGCGATTGTAGTACTCAGACAATCTGAGCACATGCTCACTAGTTGAGCGATTTTCCTCCATCTTTTAGCCATAGAACTTGTAGGAGACTTCATATCTCTCAACTCGGGTATTTGCATGAAATATTAACTTCAACTCCTGGAACATCTCATATGCTCCATGACGTTCAAAACGTCTTTGAAGTCCTGATTCTAAGCCATTAAGCATGGTGCACTAAACTATCAAGTAGTCATCATATTGAGCTAGCCAAACGTTCATAACGTCTGCATCTGCTCCTGCAATAGGTCTGTCACCTAGCGGTGCATCAAGGACATAATTGTTCTGTGCAGCAATGAGGATAAACCTCAGACCACGGATCCAATCCACATCTTTGCTACTAACATCTTTCAACACAATTTTCTCTAGGAACATATTAAAATAAACACAGGGAAGCAACAACGCGAGCTATTGATCTACAACATGATTTGCAAAATACTACCAGGACTAAGTTCATGATAAATTTAAGTTCAATTTAATCATATTACTTAAGAACTCCCACTTAGATAGACATCCCTCTAATCCTCTAAGTCATCACGTGATCCAAATCAACTAAACCATGTCCGATCATCACGTGAGATGGAGTAGTTTCATTGGTGAACATCACTATGTTGATCATATCTACTATATGATTCACGCTCGACCTTTCGGTCTCCGTGTTCCGAGGCCATATCTGCATATGCTAGGCTCGTCAAGTTTAACCTGAGTATTCCGCATGTGCAAAAACTGGCTTGCACCCGTTGTAGATGGACGTAGAGCTTATCACACCCGATCATCACGTGGTGTCTGGGCACGACGAACTCTGGCAACGGTGCATACTCAGGGAGAACACTTCTTGATAATTAGTGAGAGATCATCTTATAATGCTACCGTCAATCAAAGCAAGATAAGATGCATAAAAGATAAACATCACATGCAATCAATGTAAGTGATATGATATGGCCATCATCGTCTTGTGCTTGTGATCTCCATCTCCGAAGCATCGTCGTGATCACCATCGTCACCAGCGTGACACCTTGATCTCCATCGTAGCGTCGTTGTCGTCTCGCCAAGTTTGTGCTTCCACGACTATCGCTACCGTTTAGTGATAAAGTAAAGCATTACATCGCGATTGCATTGCATACAACAAAGCGACAACCATATGGCTCCTGCCAGTTGCCGATAACTCGGTTACAAAACATGATCATCTCATACAATAAAATTCAGCATCATGTCTTGACCATATCACATCACAACATGCCCTGCAAAAACAAGTTAGACGTCCTCTACTTTGTTGTTGCAAGTTTTACGTGGCTGCTACGGGCTTAAGCAAGAACCAATCTTACCTACGCATCAAAACCACAATGATAGTTTGTCAATTTGACTCCGTTTTAACCTTCGCAAGGACCGGGCGTAGCCACACTCGGTTCAACTAAAGTTGGAGAGACTGTCGCCCGCAAGCCACCTATGTGCAAAGCACGTCGGGAGAACCGGTCTCGCGTAAGCGTACGCGTAATGTCGGTCTGGGCCGCTTCATCCAACAATACCGCCGAACCAAAGTATGATATGCTGGTAGGCAGTATGACTTATATCGCCCACAACTCACTTGTGTTCTACTCATGCATATAACATCAACATATAAAACCTAGGCTCGGATGGCACTGTTGGGTTTCGTAGTAATTTCAAAAAATTTCCTACGCACACGCAAGATCATGGTGATGCATAGCAACGAGGGGGGAGTGTGATCTACATACCTAGTAGATCGACAACGGAAGCGTTTGGTTGATGTAGTCGTACGTTTTCACGATCTGACCGATCAAGCACCAAAACTACGGCACCTCCGAGTTCTAGCACACGTTCAGCTCGATGACGATCCCCGGACTCGGATCCAGCAAAGTGTCGGGGAAGAGTTCCGTCAGCACGACGACGTGGTGACGATCTTGATGCACTACAGTAGCAGGGCTTCGCCTAAACTCCGCTACAGTATTATCGAGGACTATGGTGGCTGGGGGCGCCGCACACGGCTAAGGAATAGATCACGTGGATCAACTTGTGTCTTTGGGGTGCCCCTTGCCTCAGTATATAAAGGATGGAGGAGGAGGAGGCCGGCCAAGGTTGGTGCGGCCAGGATGTGGAGTCCTACTAGGACTCCAAGTCCTAGTAGGAGTCCACCAAGAGGGGAGGAAAGGAGAAGGAAGTGGAGGAGAAGGAGAGGTGGCCGGCCCCCTTTTCCCTAGTCCAATTCGGACTAGAGGGGAGGGGGCGCAGCAGCCCCTTGGCCCTTTCTCCTCTTCCCACTAAAGCCCATCAAGGCCCATTGCTTCTCCCGTAACTACCCGGTACTCCGAAAAATACCCGAATCACTCGGAACCTTTCCGATGTCCGAATATAGTCGTCCAATATATCAATCATTACGTCTCGACCATTTCGAGACTCCTCGTCATGTCCCCGATCTCATCCGGGACTCCGAACTCCTTCACTACATCAAAACTCATAAACTCATAATGTAACTGTCATCGAAACCTTAAGCAGGCAGACCCTACGGGTTCGAGAACAATGTAGACATGACCGAGACACGTCTCTGGTCAATAACCAATAGCGGGACCTGGATGCCCATATTGGCTCCTACATATTCTATGAAGATCTTTATCGGTCAGACCGCATAACAACATACGTTGTTCCCTTTGTCATCGGTATGTTACTTGCCCGAGATTCGATCGTCGGTATCTTAATACCTAGTTCAATCTCGTTACCGGCAAGTCTCTTTACTCATTCTGTAATATAGCATCCCGCAACTAACTCATTAGTTGCAATGCTTGCAAGGCTTAAGTGATGTGCATTACCGAGAGGGCCCAGAGATACCTCTCCGACAATCGGAGTGACAAATCCTAATCTCGAAATACGCCAACCCAACATGTACCTTTGGAGACACCTGTAGAGCTCCTTTATAATCACCCAGTTACGTTGTGACGTTTGGTAGCACACAAAGTGTTCCTCCAGCAAACGGGAGTTGCATAATCTCATAGTCATAGGAACATGTAAATGTCATGAAGAAAGCAATAGCAACATACTAAACGATCGGGTGCTAAGCTAATGGAATGGGTCATGTCAATCAGATCATTCACCTAATGATGTGATCCCGTTAATCAAATAACAATTCTTTGTCTATGGTTAGGAAACATAACCATCTTTGATTAACGAGCTAGTCAAGTAGAGGCATACTAGTGACACTCTGTTTGTCTATGTATTCACACATGTATTATGTTTCCGGTTAATACAATTATAGCATGAATAATAAACATTTATCATGAAATAAGGAAATAAATAATAACTTTATTATTGCCTCTAGGGCATATTTCCTTCAAAGACACTCGACCACCAGAAGACGAGAAGCCCTCCACTCTGCAACGGTCGTGACTTAAACCATAGCATTATGGGCATTTATAACACTATATTGTAGACGTTACCAGTAACGCCCCAACTTTATGAGAATTGAACCCTATGTAACAGAGGGGAGTTGGGGTCCTGGAACACTCTATATAAGCCACCCCCCTCCTCTGGGACAGGGGTTCGCACTTCTATAAACACACACACACGTATAATCCAGTCGACCGCCTCAGGGCACCGAGACGTAGGGATGTTACTTCCTCCGAGAAGGGCCTGAACTCGTAAAACTCATGTGTACAACTACTCCATAGCTAGGATCTTGCCTCCTCATACCTACCCCCATTCTACTGTCAGTCTTAGATCCATGACAACCACCAAACGCTGATGACCTGAGCCACATAATTCAGCAGCCAGAGGAATCGGCCAGACAATTCTGGACACGGTTCCTAACCAAGAAAAATCAAATCGTCGACTGTCCGGATGCAGAGGCCCTAGAGGCTTTCAAGCATAACATCTGCGACGAGTGGCTTGCCCGGCACCTTGGACAGGAAAAGCCGAAATCCATGGCAGCCCTCACGACACTCATGACCCGCTTTTGCGCGGGAGAAGACAGCTGGTAATTCGGGTACCAAGGACAGCAATGGCAGGTCACGTCACAACAAGCACAAGCACCGCATTAACAGCGACAATACGAAGGACACGACAGTTAATGCCGGATTTAGAGGCTCTAAGCCCGGTCAGCCATTCAAAAGAAGCACTCCGGGCCCATCCAGTTTGGACTGTATACTCGATCGCTTGTGTCAGATACATGGCACCCCCGACAAGCCAGCCAACCACACCAACAGGGATTGTTGAGTGTTCAAGCAGGCCGGCAAATTAAATGCCGAAAACAAAGACAAGGGGCTACATAGCAACGACGAGGAGGAGCCCCAGCCGCCAAACAATAGAGGACAGAAGGGTTTCCCCCCACAAGTGCAGACGCTGAACATGATATACGCAACCCACATCCCCAAGAGGGAGCGGAAGTGTGCATTAAGGGACGTATACGCGTTGGAGCCAGTCGCCCCAAAGTTCAACCCATGGTCCTCCTGCCCGATCACTTTCGATCGCAGGGACCATCCCACTAGTATCCGCCATGGCGGATTTTCCGCATTGGTTCTAGACCCAATTATTGACGGATTCCACCTCACTCGAGTCCTTATGGACGGCGGTAGCAGCCTGAACCTACTTTATCAAGATACAGTGCGCAAAATGGGCATAGATCCCTCGAGGATTAAACCCACAAAAACAACCTTTAAGGGCGTCATACCAGGTGTAGAGGCCCATTGCACAGGCTTAGTCACACTTGAAGTGGTCTTCGGATCCCCGGATAATTTCCGAAGTGAAGAGTTAATCTTCGATGTAGTCTCGTCTTGCAGTGGCTACCACGCACTGCTTGGGTGAACCGCATTCGCAAAGTTCAATGCGGTGCCGCACTATGCATACCTCAAGCTCAAGATGCCAGGACCTCGGGGAGTCATTACAGTCAATGGAAACACCGAGCGCTCTCTCCGAACGGAGGAGCGCATGGTGGCCCTCGCAGCAGAAGTACAAAGCAGCCTCTTAAGGAAATTCTCCAGTCCGGGAATAAAACGTCCGGACACCGTCAAGCGTGCTCGGAATAACCTACAACAAGACCACCCGGCACGTTCCGAGCAAGCATAGCAATGCGGCCCCAACCCCAGCCCTCGCGAACCGGTGAAATCCGTGCTATGCGTACATAATTACGCTCTGAAAATACCATGGGCACGACCACGGCACGCCCAAAACGCGGCTCAACCACACTAGGGGCTGCCGATTTTATCATTTTTTCTTACTTTCAGGACTTCGCTCTCCGGAAGACCTGCTCGGCAGTACAATTGCCGAACACACGATACAACAACCATGGAGGCAGAAAGCTACGTCACACTGTGGAATTCCCAGGTGGTCTCTATAAGCAAAATACCTGTCTTAGATACTATCCCGCAGCTCGCCCCTAGAGGGGACATGTCAAATAGTCCCATCTCTTGCTTATTGCACTATTTGTATCGTCTTGCTTGAAACGCACCTTTTTCGAATAAACAATGCTTAGCTTCAGTCTACTATTGCATTCTCTATTCATTCGTTTTTATGTATATATGTTCATTCATGACATTTAGCACCCGTACACTTCGGTACGGCTAATACGCGAGGGGCTCAAGCACCCCATAATACGGCGTGAAGAAGTCCGAACACTTTCACAAGTGCGGCACTCCGAACTTATAGCATTATATGCATCAGCTCCGAATCATGTCTTTGGTCAATAGTTGGGTTTGCCTAGCTCCCATGTTTTGGTACCTTACATTCCGCTATATCGGCTAAGGTAGCACTAGGAGAACTACTGCGATTGTGCCCCGGTTAAGCTGGGCTAAGCACCTCAGTAGAGAAAGCTAAAACTGACTGTCATGATAGGGCGAGAGCTGGTCACTGTTCCAGAGGTTTCGAGTCCCTAAAGACTTATGCCGCTTAGCGCGAGGAGTCGGCTTTGTCCGGCCTAGGCATGTATAGCGCCCCGAACTCGGTCTTCCGAACACTAGGGGCTTCGCCAAAATTTAAATTATAGAATTCTCTGGTTAAGTGAGAGTGATAACACATTATAGTCCGATTGCCTTGTTCATTGTGCTGAGCACCTCCCTCGAAGGACCCAAGAATGGGAAAAAGAGTCCTCAGGTTTATCCCGAACACCCCAGCACTCGTGGCATGGGGGCAGAAGCCGACGACTCGCCATCTCTCAGATTTAATAAAAGGCCGTATAGAAGGTAATATTTTAAATTCAAACAAGTGTTGCATAGCGCATATGAAAAAGTTTTCAGCATACAGGATCACAAATGCGAGTTCACTCAAAAATTACATCCTTGGAACATTCATCCGCCACAAGGCGGGCACCCTTCAGGACGCCCTCATAGTACATCTCGGGGTTGCGATGCTCCTTGCCCTGCGGTGGCCCGTCCTTCACCACCTTCTCAGCATCCATCTTGCCCCAGTGTACTTTAACACGGGCAAGTGCCCTGCAGGCACCCTCGATGCAAATGGAGCGCTTGATGACTTCAAGCCACGGACAGGCATCCGCCAGCCGCCTCACCAGCCCAATGTAGCTCCCAGGCATGGCCTCTCCAGGCCACAGCCGGACTATAAGACCCTTCATGGTCTGTTCGGCCACCTTATGGAGCTCGACCAACTGCTTCAGCTGGTCGCTTAAGGGCACCGGGTGTCCGGCCTCAGCATACTGAGACCAGAACACCTTTTCCGTCGAGCTCCCTTCCTCGGCCCGGTAGTAGGTGGCTGCATCTGACACGCTGCGGGGCAAATCTGCGAACGCTCCTGGAGAGCTCTGGACTCGGGTAAGTAACAAGTAATTCACTTCCATGTGCTTGCTTTGCATAATGAATGCCTTACCCGCCGCTATCTTCTTCATCGCCTCAATTTCCTGGAGGGCTTTTTAGGCTTCGGCCTTGGTAGACTTGGTGCCTTCAAGGGCCGCCGCAAGCTCGGACTCTCGCGTCTTCGAGTCAAGCTCCAAACTCTCGTTTTTTTTCACGAGAGCCTGGAGCTCTTGCTGCACCTCCTCCACCCGTGCTTCCTCTTTCCCTCACTTAGTGTGCTCCATGGCCGCTTTGTTTTCGGCCTCGGACAGTGCTTGCTTCAGGGTCGCCACCTCGTTCATGGCCCCTGCCATAGCTACGATGATCCTGTCATTTTTTGCAACCACATCTTTTTAATATATACTTACACAAGGTTCCCGTGGCCTTCTTCTTGGCCTTCTTCTCCGGCACCGTGTAAGGTGCCGGAACCAGCAGCTCCACCAAGCGGGCGTCTTCTGGGCCTTCGGGCAAAGGAGCCGGACAATCGATCTGTCCGGCCATCTCCTACCAATCCTGTCAAAGGTACGGGAGCTTAGATCCCACATAGAGTCAAACTATGAAAACGAGTATCCTATAAGAGGTAAAACAACTTACCGTGCTGGCTTGGCGCTTCGTGCAGAATCCGCGATCCTCGGTAGTGGGAGGGGGAACCTCGGTGCCCTTGAATAGCACCTTCCAGGCATCCTCGTGTGTTGTGTCGAAGAGCCTGTTCAGAGTTTGGTGCTGGGCCGGGTCGAACTCCCACAAGTTGAAAGCCCGTTGTTGACACGGGAGGATCCGGCGGATGATCATGACCTGGACTACGTTGACGAGTTTGACCTTCTTGCTCACCATGTTTTGGATACATGTTTGGAGTCCGGTCAGCTCTCCCGAACTACCCCACGACAGACCCTTCTCTTGCCAGGAGGTGAGCCGCGTGGGAATGCCAGATCGGAACTCGGGGGCCACTGCCCATTCAGGATCACGCGGCTCCACTAGTAGAAAAAGGGTCAAACGTGAAGCACATTAGTGCTGGTTTGTATTTGAGCCGGCACTAATGTATACATTAGTGCCGGTTCCAATGGCTAGCCGGGGCGCTTTCATTAGTACCGGTTCGTGGCGAACCTTTAGCACCGGTTCGTGCCACGAACCGGTACTAATGAGAGTGGTGGCAGGATGTTGTCAGACTAGGGCCCCTCCAGCCCCTTTAGTACCAGTTCTTGGCACGAACCGGTACTAAAGGTCGTCCTACATAAACCCTTCGTCCACCCGAGCTCGCTCTGTTCTTCCCCTTTCCCCTCTCCTCTCTGTTCTTCCCCTCTTCCTCTCGAGCTCATCACACATTTTGCCTAAAATTTGTCAAGATTTGAAGGACCCCATCCATTCAAATGATCACAAAGGTTAGCAACTTTGTCCTTTCATCTCTCATTGCTAGATTAGCTCTTGCAATGCTTTATATAGTGATTAATTTGTGAGTTTAGTAATTTGGGAGGATATATATATATATATATGTGTGTGTGTGTGTGTGCTAGTATTTGATTTATATGCAATTTTTTCTCGGAGGTATGTGAACCGGAAATTCTAACCGACCCTATTGTCGAGAGGTTAAATTTAGTTGAAAGAGAAAACAAGTACTTGAAAGAAAAATTGAAAAGAATTGACGGGGAGAAGATGGAATTGGAGTTGCATGTTGTCGATGTCATCGATAATCACAAGATCAAGATGGAGAAAATGCGCTTGAAGATTAGAAAGATTAGAAAATATGCCATCAATAGTGAGGCTTGGTATCATTATGCTGTTGGATCCATTGTTATCTTAGTTGCGATCTTGATCGTATTTGTTGTTGCATTTAAATGCTTTAGCTAGAGAGTTATTTGTTTGTTGCATTTAAGTGTTGTATGAACTTTATGTATGAACTTGTATTAATTTGGTCTATTCGGTGTTGTGTAATGAAGATGAGCCGGCAATGGATGGACGATGACCGATGCTCTCCCCAGTTCGTTGAGGGCGTGCATACTTTTCTGCTTGCGGCTGAGGCAAACAAGCGGGCGGATGGTTTTATGCCTTGTCCATGTGCTCGCTGTAAGAATGGTCACAATTACTCTACGTCAAGAACCATTCACGTCCACCTGTTTAAGTCCGGTTTCATGCCCCACTATAATGTTTGGACCAATCACGGAGAAAGAGGGGTTATGATGGAAGACAATGAAGAAGAAGAGGACGACGACAGCTATCCTGGCCATGGGTTCCCTGAATACGATGATACAACAATGGGGGAAGAAGCTGAGCCGGTAATGCGGGAAGAAGCTGAGCCGGCAATGCGGGAAGATGCTGAAGAAGAGGCATCAGATGAGCCCGTTGATGATCTAGGTCGGGCCATTGCCGATGCAAAGAGAAACTGCGCAAGTGATTTGGAGAAGAAGAAGTTGCAGCGCATGTTAGAGGATCACAAAAAATTGTTGTACCCGAATTGCGTAGGTGATAAGAAAAAGCTGGGCACCACACTGGAATTGCTGCAATGGAAGGCAGAGAATGGTGTATCTGACAAGGGATTTGGAAATTTGCTGGTAACGATAAAGGATATGCTTCCAAAGGACAACGAATTGCCTGAGAGTACATACGAAGCAAAGAAGGCTGTCTGCCCTCTAGGGTTAGAGGTGCAGAAGATACATGCATGCCCTAATGATTGCATCCTCTACCGCGGTGAGTACGAGGATTTGAACGCTTGCCCGGTATGTGGTGCATTGCGCTATAAGATCAGCCGCGATGACCCTGGTGATGTCGAGGGCCGGCACCCCAGGAAGAAGATTCCTGCCAAGGTGATGTGGTATGCTCCTATAATACCACAGTTGAAACGTTTGTTCCAAAACAAAGAGCATGCCAAGGCGATGCGATGGCACAGAGAAGACCGTAAGAAAGACGGAAAGTTGAGAGTACCCGCTGACGGGTCGTAGTGGAGAAAAATCGAAAGAAAGTATGGGAAGGAGTTTGCAGATGACGCAAGGAGCGTATGGTTTGTTCTAAGCACAGATGGCATTAATCCTTTTGGGGAGCAGAGCAGCAACCATAGCACCTGGCCTGTGACTCTATGTTTGTATAACCTTCCTCCTTGGTTGTGCATGAAGCGGAAGTTCATTATGATGCCAGTGCTCATCCAAGGCCCTAAGCAACCCGGCAACGACATTGATGTGTACCTAAGGCCATTAGTTGAAGAACTCTTACAACTATGGAATGGAACAGGTGTACGTGCGTGGGATGAGCACATGGGTGAAGAATTTGACCTAAAGGCGTTGCTGTTTGTGACCATCAATGATTGGCCTGCTCTCAGTAACCTTTCAGGACAGACAAACAAGGGATACCGCACATGCACGCACTGTCTGGACGATACCGACAGTATATATTTGGCTAATAAGAATGTGTACCTGGGACATCGTCGATTTCTTCCGAGCAGGCATCCCGTAAGAAAGAAAGGCAAGCATTTCAAAGGTGAGGCGGATCACCTGACCGTACTGGTGCTGATGTACATGATATGGTCAAGGATTTGAAGGTGGTCTTTGGAAAGGGTCCTGGTGGACAACCTGTTCCGAATGACGCTGACGGACGCGCACCCATGTGGAAGAAGAAATCTATATTTTGGGACCTGCCCTATTGGAAAGACCTCGAGGTCCGCTCCGCAATCGACGTGATGCACATGACGAAGAATCTTTGTGTGACCCTGCTTGGCTTCTTGGGCGTGTATGGGAAGACAAAAGATACACCTGAGGCACGGGAGGACCAGCAACGTATGCATGGAAAAGACGGCATACATCAGGGTCATGCAAGCTACGCTCTTACCAAAGAAGAGAAGGAAATCTTCTTTGAATGCCTGCTCAGTATTAAGGTACCGTCTGGCTTCTCGTCGAATATAAAGGGAATAATAAACATGGCAGAGAAAAAGTTCCAGAACCTAAAGTCTCATGACTGCCATGTGATTATGACGCAACTGCTTCCGGTTGCATTGAGGGTGCTTCTACCGGAAAACGTTCGATTAGCCATTATGAAGCTATGTGCATTTCTCAATGCAGTCTCTCAGAAGGTAATCGATCCAGAAATCATACCAAGGTTACAGAATGATTTGGTGCAATGTCTTGTCAGTTTCGAGTTGGTGTTCCCACATCCTTCTTCAACATCATGACGCACGTCCTAGTTCACCTATGCGAAGAGATTAACATTTTGGGTCCTGTATTTCTACACAATATGTTCCCCTTTGAGAGGTTCATGGGAGTCTTAAAGAAATATGTTCATAACCGTGCTAGGCCAGAAGGAAGCATCTCCAAAGGCCGTGAAAATGAGGAGGTCATTGAGTTTTGTATTGACTTTATTCCTGACCTTAAGCCGATTGGTGTTCCTGAATCGCGGCATAAGGGCAGACTGGATGGAAAAGGCATGCTAGGAGGGGAACAAATAATATGTATGGACGAACATTCTCTCACTGAAGCACACTACACAGTTCTACATAATTCCGCCTTGGTGGCTCCGTATATGGATGAACACAAGAATTTGCTATGCTCCAAACACCCGGAGCGGTCTGATGACTGGATTACACGTTAACAAACCAGGAGTTTCGCCAGCTGGTTGCAAGCACGTACCATGCATGACACCTCTATTGAAGATGACCTATACTTGCTGTCCCAGTTACCATCTTCGAATATAATGACTTTCAAAGGGTACGAGATAAATTGTAATACATTTTACACGATCGCCCAAGATAAGAAGAGAACCAACCAAAACAGTGGTGTCCGCTTTGATGCAAAAACCAAGACGGGAAAGGAAACATATTATGGTTATATACAAGACATATGGGAACTTGACTATCGACGTGGTTTTAAGGTCCCTTTGTTTCGGTGCAAATGGGTCAATATGACACGAGGCGGGGTAACAGAAGACCCGCAGTACGGAATGACAACAGTGGATCTCAACAATCTTGCGTATGCAGACGTACCATTCGTCCTAGCCAATGATGTGGCACAAGTTTTCTATGTGAAGGACATGTCTACCAAGCCAAGAAAAAGAAAAGATAAGGAAGCGAATGCATCGTACGATGAGCCAAACCGGCACATAGTTCTTTCTGGGAAGAGAAACATCGTGGGAGTGGATGACAAGACAGACAAGTCAGAAGATTATGAAAAGTTTGATGAAATTGCTCCATTCACAGTGAATATTGACCCGAGCATCCCGTTAAATGATGAAGATTTTCCATGGCTACGACGCAAAGGGACACACGCGAAGAAAAAGTTTCACACCCAAAGATCTGGGATGTGATCGGCTTAACTATCATCACTTTCTTCTGTGTTTCACACCCAGGAGGGAATCTCTGTAATAGTTAGGGTAGCTAGTTATGTGTTTTGGCATTTGAAACGCGAAGAAATTTTATGTGCAAGCAAATTCTTTCATGCATTTACTGATTTTTTCAGCTAAATGACCCTGAAATTGAACAGCATTTCAAATGAACTCAGAAAAGGTTGAAAGTTGGCATGGTATCATAATTTCACCCACATAGCATGTGCAAAAAAGTAGAGAGGGTTACCACAAAAACTGGATGCACTTCGTGTACAAAATGGACAATCTGTTTCGAAGTATCAGGGTTTCGGAAGAAAACTCATCCGTTACAAAGGCATTTCATTTTTAAATAACCTAAGCATTACCAAATTGAATATAATGATAAAACACACTAATATTAAACATAAGAAAAAAGAATCATTGAAAAATCTATTTTCAAAGTTAAGTTATTCACAAAAATAAATAAAGCAAAAAAATAAGAAAAAAAAGCCCACCTATTGGGCCACAGTGGCCTGCATACGACTAGAAACCCAAATTCAAGTTGGGCCAGGATGCAGGCCTGCTAGCCCAGTAGGCCCAACAGGGAATCGCAGAAGAGGTAGGCCCAGAAGGCCTGCTTAAGAGAGGAGCTCGAGACAGCAGCGACGGCGGGGCTTATAAGCAGGTGCGAGTGCCCCTCGACTAGCGAGGTGGGACAAAACTTTTGTGCCCCTCGCCAGGCAGCGCACACCCTTTAGTACCGGGGCGTGGCACCAACCGGTACTAAAGGGGGGGCCTTTAGCACCGGTTGGAGCCACCAGCCGGTACTAAAGGGGGTGCGGTTCCCGCCGCTTGGCCTGGCTAAAACAGGCCTTTAGTACCGGTTGGTGGCTCCAACCGGTACTAAAGGTGCCTTCTATGTATACAACACTTACGAAAATTTCATTCTCCCTCTGTTTCTTCCTCTGTTTCCCCATTGAAGCACCGCCCGTGCGCCCCGATCGATCGACGTCGTCGCCGTCGCCGCCCCATCCCCGTCGCCGCCCCCGTCCCCGTCGCCGCCCTCGTCTCCGTCGCCGCCCCGGGCCCGTCCCCGTCGCGCCGTCCCCG
>NC_057806.1:65809585-65819124 GCF_018294505.1 Triticum aestivum
GGCCGTCGCCGTCACCCAGCTGTGAGCTCTCCCCCTCTAACCCCTCTCCCTCGCCCCCAGCGGCCACCATGGGCGCCGCCCCTCCCCGAGCCCATACACACACACACACAAGCATGATGAACACACACACACACACGTACATATGTATGAATTAATGCATGTTTATATTAGTATATACGTATTTTGTATGTTTAATTAGTTTAGATTTTTTAGATTATTATTTTTTCACTAGTATATATGTATGAATGCATGTTAGATGGATATAATTACTGTTTAATTAGTATGGAATTTTTTTTTATATAATGTTGTTTTTCAGTTTTTTAATGGATGTATAAAAGTTGTGTTTTCTGTTTTTAGTGTTAGATGCTTAATTAGTATGAAATAGCATATAGAATTTTGACATATGCAATGATAGCATAATTAGTGTTATACAGAAATGTTAGAAATTTTAGTTATCAAAATCCAATCATTAAAAAAATGTTACTTTTTGTGGGCATATAGCTAGTATTTATTGTCGACGATGCCCGGCCCGCATCCTCGCCGTCGACACATCCGCGACGACGTCCAGCTGACCCATGTCCGGGACTGGGCTCCGCTGGGCTGGCATTGGGAGGTGCTGCCTGGAGGGGCACGCCGCTTGATGAGGAACCCGGCCCCGGGTCCCGTTGTCGACCCTGATCTCGTTTGGTGGCGTTCGCGTGGGCCAGTTTCGGTGCAGAGGGAGCCGGCCCTGCCGGAGGTGGTACGTCGTCGTGTCAGGGAGGAGGACGAGCACGTCCATCGCTACATGGTTGCGTTAGAGGGCGACAGGTTCTCCAATACCTGGCAGTTTCTTCAGGGATCTCACTTCAGCTATGATCATGTGAGGGTTCCTTCTCTTTGGGTGTCCACCGCCTGCGCCGCACTTCAGCTATGAGCCAGTGATGTACTATTCAATATTATATATTATTCGAGACGATGTATTCGAGATTAAATCTATTATTCGAGACGATGTATTCGAGATTATATCTATTATTCGAGACGATGTATTCGAGATTATATCTATTATTCGAGACGATGTATTCGAGATTATATCTATTATTCGAGACTATACTAAATTGTTTTATATTTCTTTTGGCATAGTTAAATAAAAGCTATGGCGGACAATACCGACAGAGAGAGAGAACAGACCATGTTCAATATCATACGCGGGTCAGATGATGATCAGAACGAAGAAGATTTTGACAGCTCCGAATTTCTAAACAACACCGGAGAGGGTGATATGATATTCGATCACGACGACCGAATTGATGAAGTCATGAACTACGACGAAGAACATGTTGATCCTGAAACAACAAACACCGGCGAGGTATATATATTTATATAAGCAGGAATCTGGTGATCATCGCATGTTTTAAATGAGTTGAAGATATATTAACGAATCGATCTTTCTTCTTTCAGCCATCCGGATTAAGCAAATCTTCAGGCAAAAGGACGAAACGAGGCCCGAACAAAAAGTTGAAGGAGGGCGTAAAGTACAATATCGAGGCATTCAAACCTAATGGCGAACCATTAGCGCCTAAGAAGATTGCGGACAAGTTCATTCGTTAGTGCGGAGTTCTTGTGAAGGACCAACTCCCGATCTCCCTTCAAGAATGGAGAAAGCCAGCAAAGCCACGTCCAAATGTTACTTTTGTCGACGAGAATAAAAAAAAACTGATTTGGGATACTCTCATGGAACATTTCACCCTACCAGATCATTTCACAGAAGCAGATGTGCAAAAAGTCAAGGACGCTGCTTTTAGGAAGATGGCGGTTGCATTCAAGAACCACAAGAGAACGACGTGGGAGAAGTACGTCAAGGGAGGAAGGAAGACTCCAGTATTCGAGGGGATACTAGAGAATCAAAGTGCTCACTAGGACGATTTCGTGAAATTCAAGGATTCAGAATTAGCTAAGGAACGGTCGAGAATAAACAAGAAGAATGCCGAAAAAAAGGATAAGTTCCATAAGCTGGGGCCAGGTGGCTACGCGGTGGCAATGCCTAAGTGGGATAAGTCTGAGAAAGAGATGGAGGATGCAAGTGTCACTCCGGTTACTAAGAGCTAGCCCCCCAGGTGCAGGACTTGGTTCTATGCGCATGGGGGGAGTTGGACCCGAAGACAGGCAATGTTTCGACGAAGGCATGTCTGAACGGAGTCGACGATGCGATACTTGTTGCAATAGAAGAGGCAGTTAAATTCCAGAGGCAGCAGGAGCAGATCGACTCACTTAGCCAGCAAAGGGGGTCACAGCAGCTGCAGCAGCTAGCGGATGATCCAGCATTGGATCGCAGCGCCCCATCCATGCCGAGAAGCAGCATCGGTTCCGCCCGGGGCGACGTAGTGCTGGATAGATACCCCGTGGATGACATCACGGAGAACACTAACTTCGAGCTACACTTCAAAATGAAGAACATATCCATGAAGGTGGCGGACGCCGTTGCTTTTTCAAATTCCCCCGAGGCAACCTTCCATTGCAACCCGATTCCAGCGGGCTATGCTCGTTTCTTGGTTGATGAGGTGGTGGACCCATATTCGGAGCTACAGCTTGACATTCCTAGAGGTGACGACGAGCACACATTGGGAGAGGCCATACATCATGTCATCCTATGGAGAAAGGATTGCATCATCTTTCGAAGGCCACCGACACCACGTCACCCGACTCCTCGTCGAAGTCCGCCACCGAGTCAGCAGACTCCCGCTCAATGTCCACCAACGCGTGAGGCCACTCCTCCTCCTCCAAGTCTGGCAAAGTGTCAGGCCACTCCTCCTCCAAGTCCGACACAGCGTCAGACGTCCACTCCTCCTCCAAGTCCGGCACAACCTCAGGCCACTCCTCCTCCAAGTCCGGCACAGCTTCAGGCCACTCCTCCTCGTCCAACTCAGCCCCGTCAGCCATCTCCGCCGCCTCAGGAATCACAGAAGAGACACCCCGCAGCTATGGTATGTAGCGGTACGAGTCGAGGTCATAGTACAGGAAGTACAGGCGGAGGCAAGCGATATAAATATGGTCCAAACCTCACTACTCCTCTTCCTGTGAGGGCTTACGATAGGACCGAGGAGCAAACCAATGCCATAGTGCGGGCAGAAGTCGTTGCCCATTTTGGACCGAAACCGCCACCGTCGCCAAGGGAGAAAATGCATGTGGAAGTAGTTGACTACTTAATTCGTATGGCTCAACCACCAGCTCCTAAGCCTGTTGACACAGACTATGAGCGCCACATCAGGAAGTTACATCGACAACGTCTACAGAAGGAGGCGAGCTCGAGCTCGAGCAAACAACAAGCAGCTGTCAAAAAATGCGGGGAAACCGTTGCCCAGCTGGGAGAACAGGCGGCGCAATCGATCCCCCCGCTTGTTGTGCCGCCAACAACACGTGACAGTACACGCGCCCAATATTATTGTGGCCAAACAGTTTACGTTTTCGAGGTGGGCGATGTGGTAATAACCCAGGAGCATATAATGCAGGCTGAAGAACTCAAGATTACTGTTGGACAACTCCTCGAGATCGAGGACATGCCTGTGATTACAGAGGAGGAAATAAAACGGAAATATGTCCGGGGCCAACCTTTGGTCAAGCCAGAAGTTTTCAAGAAGCTCCCAACGAGAATGTATGAATTGCATCAATGGTACATGGACATTACCAAGAGAGCCGATCGAGAGTCCCTCATGGTGCAAGTCAAGAAGGATCATTACTACCATGAGAAACCTGTGCCCATTGAGTATTCTGAACTGTTTCAGTTATACAATCAAGACGCACTCGACAAATCTATCGTCAGTTGCTATTGTCTGTAAGTGATTTCTTTCTGTAATTTAAGTCTCAAGCTAGCTGTAGTGATCCTTTTGATCAATCATTACCTGTAATTATCCTCACTATATTCTTTTCTGTGGTATTATGCAGGATGAAGATGTATGAAATGAGAAAAGGTGGACGCTATGGCATTGGGTTCATTGACCCAAACACCGTTAATGAATACACATGGAAAATAAACAAGCATTATGAAAAGCAGGTAGAGGACAGCATGCTAGAGTTCTTGAACGCCTCAAATACAATGAAGATATACTACTTCCTTACAACTTCAAGTGAGTCACACTTTCTTGTACTACAAATTCTCTGTTTTTGCCTACTAGCTAGCTACATGTTTTTGCTTACATATGCCCGCTTAATTAAGACATGCAAACGTGTGTGCATGCAGATTTCACTGGATCTTGTGTATCATTAAAGTTGACGCCCGAACAGTTGAAATACTGTACTCGCTACTCAAAGCAAATAGTGACTATAACATCTTGTTTGGGATAGTCAACAGGTAATTTCAATCATTATTAACTATATATCTCGGCCTATTTAGTTTGTCATTTCATGATATGAACTATTTAATAACCCCTTTATTCATTTTATTTGTCGGTGGGGAGGGCTTGGGCAAGGTTCATCAGCGTCACGGAAGGCAAATGGAAACGACAGCTGAAATGGTTTCGACCCAAGGTAAGTAATTAAGTAGTACTAGCTAGCTAGCTGCCATCTCTTTAATTATCATGCTTGATTAATTATTATCTGATCAAATTAAATTCCATTCTCGTAATAAAGGCCCTGAAGCAGGCGCAGGGGACTGATCTGTGTGCATTCTGCGTTTGCGAGAACATTCGCATGATGGCGTCCGAAAGGAGCAGATCTCAAAGACAGGAATGGGTACGCTTGTCAGAACACTATTCACAATTTTTACACCATTATTGATATCTAGTCCCACAACTAATACACATGCATATTGATCTCCTTCTTAACAGTTCAAAGAGGTGCGGGACAAGCTCCTAGAAACGGAGCGTGTAGAAGCACTTCAAGAGGAAATAGCGGGATTTTTGCTCGACCATGTCATAAATCCGAAGGGAGAATACTATTACCCGCTACCGCCCCCATCGACCAGGTCACGAACCACTTCCAATTGTCATCGTGCTCTGAAGGCACCAATTAGGCTAATGCCACTGGCTCCAAAGGCAACATGCATATGTAGGAGAAATTGTATATAGCTATACATGTGTGTATGTGTAAATTAATATGGTGGTTTGTGAGACATTGATGATATATATATGATTGGTTCTACTAGAAATTATATTTATATATATATGCATAACGTGTACAATGTGTAGTACCGTAAAATACCAGCAAACGAAAAAGAATTAAAATGGAAAACACAAAATTAAATGAAAAAGAAATCATAAAACCAAAAACCCCCCGAACATTTTAGTACCGGTTGGTGTTACCAACTGGTACTAAAGGGCTCCCGGCCCCCGGAGTTGGCTCGTGCCACGTGGTTGCCCTTTAGCACCGGTTCGTGCTGAACCGGTACTAAAGGGGGGGGCTTTAGTGCCCAAACTTTAGTGCCGGTTACCTAACCGGCACTAAAGGGCCTTACGAACCGGTGCTATTGCCCGGTTCTGCACTAGTGATCGGTGATGTAGAACCACCCCGATTGCCACACCTTTATGGTCTCCACGAAGGTGCCCTCGAGCCATGTGACGTTGGGCATATTGCCCACCATGGTGCCTCCGCACTCCGCCTGGCGGCCGCTCACTACCTTCGGCTTGACATTGAAGGTCCTCAGCCATAAGCCAAAGTGGGGCTTGATGTGGAGGAAGGCCCCACACACGACGATAAACGCCGAGATGTTGAGGATAGAGTTCGGGGCCAGATTGTGGAAATCCAGGCCATAGTAGAACATGAGCCCCCGGACGAATGGGTGGAGAGGGAATCCCAGTCCGCGGAGGAAATGGGTAAGGAACACTACCCTCTCGTGGGGCCTGGGGGTGGGGATGAGCTGCCCCTCATCTGGGAGCCGGTGCGCGATGTCGTCGGGAAGGTATCCGGCTCTCCTCAGCTTCTTGATGTGTCCCTCCATGACGGAGGAGACCATCCACCTGCCTCCCGCTCCGGACATGGTTGGAGAAGGTTGAGGTGGGAAATGCGGGCTTGGGCGCTGGAGCTCGAGTGTGCGAAAATGGATGAGCAAAGGAGGAAGAAGGCGTGGATGAAAGGTGAATCCTTATCCCTTTATATGGGCGGACGAAACTATGCGTCCCCACCAGCCTGGTAAAACTCGCTTATCCCTCAAGCGTCGTAATCAATGGCACAGTTGGGTTACCAAGCCCGTATTGATGAGAATCCCGTGATAAGGGGACACGGTCTCTGCTTCGACAAGACGTGCCAAGGAAACTGCCTCGCAAAACGCGCTGAGGTGGGACAGTAAAAAACAATTCGAATGAAGGTTTGGCTGTGGTGTGATGTCACGTGAATACATCAGCAGATTAGATTTGTGAAAACGTTACTCTGTCTCTACGATGGTATGTGGAACTTGTTTTGTAGAGCCGGACACGATCCTCGTGTTCAAAATCTTCTATGAAGTATTCTGAGGAGGAACCCGCCTTGCAATGCGGAAGACAATCTGCGCGCCGGACTCGTTGTCATTGAAGCCTGGTTCAGGGGCTACTAAGGGAGTCCTGGATTAGGGGTGTCCGGACAGCCGGACTATAACCTTTGGCCGGACTGTTGGACTATGAAGATACAAGATTGAGGACTTCGTCTTGTGTTCGGATGGGACTTTCCTTGGCGTGGAAGGCAAGCTTGGCAATATGGATATGTAGATCTCCTCCCATTGTAACCGACTCTGTGTAACCCTAGCCCCCTCCGGTGTCTATATAAACCAGAGGGTTTAGTCCGTAGGACAACGACAATCATACCATAGGCTAGCTTCTAGGCTTTATCCTCTCTAATCTCATGGTAGATCTACTCTTGTAATACCCATATCATCAAGAATAAACCAAGTAGGACATAGGGTTTTACCTCCATCAAGAGGGCCCGGACCTGGGTAAAACATCATGTCCCCTGCCTCCTGTTACCATCCGCCTTAGACGCACAGTTCGGGACCCCGTACCCGGGTCCGCCAGTTTTGACACCGACATAGCTCGAGGAAGAAGAAGCGGCGCTACGAGAAGAGGAGGCACCAACAATTGGTATCAGAGCCACAAGATTCGAGGGGCGGCCATGGCGTGCGGTGGCGTGCGCGGTGGACGGGGCGTGCGCGGCGGATGGGGCGTGCGCGGCTGACATGGAGGCATCGGCTGCGGCGCGTGGCGAGCGCCTGGCGACGGCGACGCCCGGCGAGTCTGCGGCTGCGAGGTGTGATGTTGTGCGCGCGAAGAGCACGGTGGTCACGGAGACGAGGAGGTCGCGGAGGACCTGCGTGCTGGCACAGAGGTCGCGGCGGCTCGGCGCGACAACCATGGAGGCGCGTGGCATGACACCGCGGCGGACGTGCGTGATGGCATAGAGGCTGCGGTGGCGCGGCGTTGCGGCATGGAGTTGTTGTACTATGGTTGAGGCCGCAACGGTGCAGGGCACTAAGCCGCGGCGGCGAGCTGGGCGCGACCGGTGCGTGTTATGGGTGCGCACTGGACGCGTCGGGCGCATCGGGACCACGGGCGTGCGTACGAGCATGCGGTTGATGTTGGAGGAGGCGTATGTCGCTGTTGTGCTCGAGTCCGTACTCGAGTTCGGCTACATCCTTCCGGCGTTTGTCGCTGGCGGCTGCCATGGCGGACGCGGAGGTAGCGCATGGTGAGTGACTGGTGCGGTCGGGCTCGTCGGGCGAGTCGGGTGCGCGCGGGACGTGCGGGACGCATTATTGCGGTCGGGCGCGTCGGGTGTGCGCGGGACATGCGGGGCGCCGAGGGACGCCAAGCGTGTGTCGCGGTGCAGAAGGAGCTCAGAGTGTGTCGCCGGAGTCGTGACGGAGCACGGTGCGACCGGCGTCGTTGCGCCAGGTCGGGTCCGCGGGCTGGGTCACAGTCGTGGCGACATCGACGATGGGAGCTGCAACAACTCCGACAACGACGATGTCATGGCTTAGAGGGTGAGTGATGGCAATAAGCCATGCATGTGGCCGTTTGGTGGCCGGGTCGTGGCGAGTGTGCGTGCAAACTACAACAATATTGTGTTTAGTCGAGTCAAATGCATGCACGGGTTAGTTAGTGACTGCATGGATAAGTTGTTAGTTGGGAGGGATTCCAGGGTAGTTACCTAGGCGTGCGGTACCTGGAGTTAGTGGTTGAACCTTTCGGCTATTTAGCACATGCGTGAGGCCATCCCCTTGTATATATGTTGCATATCAAGCAATGAGAAAAAGGCCGAGAGGGCTGAGGCAGAAACAATGTAGCCAGCGTATCCACCAAGGGGAAGAGCCTCTGGGCAAAGCTTTCTAGGCTCCTCCTTGGTACATGTGTGTGTGTGTGTGTGAGTTTCTCCTTCTTGTGTGTTCTTGAGGGAAACAAAGAAAGGAGAGAGCTGTGTGAGGTAGATTGAGGAAGAAGAAGTGGCGCTGCAAGAAGAGGCGGCACCAACAAGTTCATCCTTCTCAAGGCTTCAAACTTTGTTCTAGTATAGATTTGGATAGGCATCATTTCCTCCACTGTTGTTTACATCTGATTGGATGTTTGCAACAACTACCAGTTTTAAATTGTGGTTGTAAAAACATGTTCCTTATGCAGAACACACCCATTTATTTGCTTATATAATTGTGAAACATGTTACGTGTCTCCTTGTTTCTCTTTCAGAGTTGTATCTCTTATGCCAGGTAGAACTTTAGGAAAGATAGTGAGCCAAACCATCTTGAGGACAACGAGATGACCCCAAGGTCATGTCTTGATGAAGACAGTGAGTTGAAGCTACTCACCAGCAGGTGTGAGACAACCTCTGTGCAGTCGCTGCCTCAATCAGTTTGACTTCTTCAGTCTCAACATAAAGCGGAAAGGCTTGCTTCAGCTCAGCTCCACACTACTAGGAAAAGGGCTACTAATGGCGCACCAGTTTTGCCTACTAATGGCGCATCACTGGTGCGCCATTAGTATCACGCCACTAGTATTTTTTACTAATGGCGCACCACTGGTGCGCCATTAGTATCTGGTATACTGATGGCGCACCACCGGTGCGCCATTAGTATAGGCCATGGTGCGCCATTAGTATAGGCCAGTGGTGCACCATTAGTATAGGCCACGGTGCGCCATTAGTATTTTTGAAATTTGAAGGTGGGAAAATAGTAATGGCGCACCGTCTAACCCCCATCGTGCGCCATTGCTATTTTTGAATTTTGAATTTGGATCTGGATCGTGATTTTTTTACCCATTTTTTGCTTGTTTTTTTGCTCGTTTTTTGGCACGATATTATTTCAAATTTTGTTCCTGTTTTTGGATCTTGTACGTTCTTTTGCCGTGTTCTTTTGCCGGAGAGGAGTTCGTCGGAGAGGAGGAGGAGGAGGTCACCAGAGAGGCACTCGCCTACATCGCCGGAGAGGATGAGGAGGAGTTCACTGGAGAGGAGGAGGAGGAGGTCGCCGGAGAGGAGGAGGAGGAGGAGGTCGCCGAAGAAGAGTTCACCGGAGCATCGGAGAGGAGGAAGGAGAAACCATGAGGAGATGGGAGGAGGGGAGGGAGGAGGAGCTCACCGGAGAGGAGGAAGGAGGAGCTCATCGGAGA
>NC_057806.1:65819471-65820139 GCF_018294505.1 Triticum aestivum
GGAGGAGGAGGTCACCGGAGAGGAGGAGGGTAGTATGGCGGAGGAGAGAAGGGAAGATGGAGTGGAGGAGAGGAGGAGATGGAGTGGAGGAGAGGTGGAGTGGAGGAGAAAAATGAAGGAGGAGAGGACCACGCCCAGCCATATATATGGCATTGTAATGGCGCACCGCTGGCAGGTGCGCCATTACTAACTTTTTTTTTAATTTTTTGATTTATTTTGAATTTTGAAGGCGGGAAGATACTAATGGCGCACCATGGGCAGGTGCGCCATTAGTAACTTTTTTTATTTTTTTGACTTATTTTGAATTTTTAAGGCGGGAAGATAGTAATGGCGCACCATGGGTAGGTGCGCCATTAGTAAGTTTGATTTTTTTTTGAATTTTTTTGCCTCTCCACATCTTAAAGCCCCGTATCTTTTTTTCTGTTAGGTTTTTGAGGATTTTGAAAATGTTTAACGGGGTTCCCCCTGTTAAAGTTCCCTCTGTTAAATTCGGATGTAACTTTTCGAGTAGATGATTTTTCATATAAAAAACTTTTTCATCCGAGTTCGTATGCAAAAGTTATGCCCATTTTACAAATTCTCGAGAGATTTCGCAAATAAAGTCGAAATTCATATTTGTAAATTTTTACAACAACTAGACCACATATCACATGGGAAACTTATTTTCT